>NW_019525552.1:449440-452360 GCF_002814215.2 Seriola lalandi dorsalis | reverse complement strand
AAAAAACGTCATAGTATAATAAGGCATAAAAGGTCATAGTATAGTAAGGCATGAAATGTCAAAAAAACGTCATAGTATAACATGACGTCAAAAAAATGTCATAGTATAGTAAGGCATGAGATGTCAAAAAAAACATCATAGGCATGAAATGTCAAAAAAACATCATAGTATAGTAAGGCATGAAATGTCAAAAAACGTCATAGTATAATAAGGCATAAAAGGTCATAGTATAGTAAGGCATGAAATGTCAAAAAAACGTCATAGTATAACATGACGTCAAAAAAATGTCATAGTATAGTAAGGCATGAGATGTCAAAAAAAACATCATAGGCATGAAATGTCAAAAAAACATCATAGTATAGTAAGGCATGAAATGTCAAAAAAACGTCATAGTATAACATGACGTCAAAAAAATGTCATAGTATAGTAAGGCATGAGATGTCAAAAAAAACATCATAGGCATGAAATGTAAAAAAAAACATCGTAGTATAATAAGGAATAAAATGTCAAAAAAAACTTCATAGTATGATAAGGCATAAAAGGTCATAGTATAGTAAGGCATGAGATGTCAAAAAAAACGTCATAGGCATGAAATGTCAAAAAAACGTCATAGTATAATAAGGCATAAAATGTCATATTATAGTAAGGCAGAAAAACATCATAAAATGTCATAATATTGTAAGGCATAAAATGTCAACAAAACTTCATAGCACATTAAGGCATGTCATAGTATAGTAAGGCCCAAAAAAAAAAAAAAAAGTCATAGTACAGTAAGGCATAAGATGTCAAAAAATGTCACAGTATAGTAAAGCATAAAAATTTCAGCAGACATTAAGTATAATAAGGCATAAAACGTCATAGTATAATATGGCAGAAAAACATTATAAAACGTCATAGTATAATAAGGCATAAAATGTCAAAAAACATCATAGTACAGTAAGGGATAAAATATATCATAAAATGTAATAGTATAGCAAGGTATAAAAATATAATATAGTAAAGGCATAAAACATCATAGTACAATAACGCATAAAAACGTAAAAAAAAACGTCATAGTATAGTAACGCATCAAAATGTAAAAAATCTCATAGTATAATAAGGCATAAAAGATTTTGGTGGTCAAAGGTCAAATGTCATTGTGACCTCACAAGAACATGGTTTTGGCTTTGTGACACAACATCTTGAGACCTCTTTAAGGGAATGTGTGTTTCGTACACCAGGGATGAAAAGTTTCAAACTACAGCAGAGTCCTTTTCCTCGTGTGAGCACAGTGACTGTTCTGTTTCCAGTAAGCTCATCAGCTAACCACACATAAAGAGCTTTATGAATGGGTTAAAATAACACTACCAAGCATTCAAGCTCTCCACTGTGTTTTTTTAAATCATGCAATTACCCCAAACCCAGAAGAGCAGCCCTCTCTGAATGACTAGTTGCTGCAGTTTTACAGTGTTTTTATTCTGTTTTTATGGGGTTTGGTGACTGTGCTGAGCTCCTGCTGTGACGCGCTGAAAACACGTCGGGGCACACTTGGCATCAGCTGAGGGAAAATAACAGACCCACATGTAACATGGAGACGATTGGCTTCCTGTTGGTTGGTCACATTCAGTCCAACTTGTTTTTCTGTTCTCAGAGACATAACCAAGAGTTTTTTAAACATGTCCCTGACAAATATGTTTAGTCTGTTGTCCTGTTTGGGAAATAACAGCAGGGAAAGTGAATTCTTCAAACAGAACAGGATTGTGTGTTGATGAGTGAAGAGAGAGAGGATCAATACACTGAGGTGAATGGGTCCAGATCAAAAGATGAATTTTCCTGTTGTAATTATTGTTGTGTTTTTACACTGATTTGTTGGTGGATAGAGAAGAACGTTCACACACACACACACACACACACACACACACACACACACACACAAACATACACACGGTGTGACAGCTCGGTGTGTAGTTGGGTGTGCGCCATGATGCGTCCTGATGGTTAACATGTTGCATCGCAGCGTGACTTTCTGAAACAGCAGTGGCTCGCTCAGAGCTGATGACGTCAATCAGGTCTATGAATATCACACACACACGCACACACACACACACACACACACACACAGACACACACACACAGAGAAGGAGTCCACCTTGGGTGTCACACGGATTTTAAATGTCACCAGCTTCTTTCTCTCACATCCATGCTTCTTTTATAAATGTAAATCCACTCATCCTTTTTTCTGCCCTCCATACTCCAAACACACACACACACACACACACACACACACACACACACACACACATACACACACACACACACGAGTCAGCCCTCCTGTCACAGTCTCTCCAGAGGCCTTGACTCTCGGCGTTAACACTGAACAGTTTCAAGGTACAAACATGTGCAGGTGTGTGTGTGTGTGTGTGTGTGTGTGTCTGCATCGATATGACTGTTCCTGTGTGTGTGTGTAAGATGTATATAAGCACACACAGGACTTTCACACAAACACTCAGGTTTGTGCAGCTTGTTAAGACACTGTACTGAGCTCCATTCTTTGTGGCTCAACCTCCAAACATAAACCAGGAGGTTTTGCCTCATTAGGAGCGGACTGTGGTCTCCATGAGGACCACTGGTCCCAACAAGGTCTGTTTATACCAGAGAAGACCACAAAGAGGTGACACACACACAAACACACACACACACACACACACACACACACTAAGACCATCAATCCAGCTGATGTCTGTAACAAAGGGTGAGGGCGTGTTGGACCATAAACAGGTTACTTTTATAGCCTGCGTGTGTGTGTGTGTGTGTAGTTTAAATTGATGCTGTCTTACCCCTGAAAGTCCAGAAGTAAATATTTCAACCCTTCCTCCACACACACACACACACACACACACACACACACACACACACACACACACACACACACACACACACA
>NW_019525552.1:447906-448534 GCF_002814215.2 Seriola lalandi dorsalis | reverse complement strand
ATATTATTTCATCTTTCACACAATAATTATTATCTTTTCTGGTCTCTGGTCTGGTTATTTCCTGGTGTTCTATCTGGTTGGGTCTGGTTATTTCCTGGTGTTTAGTTCTAGTTGGGTCTGGTTATTTTCCTGGTGTTTTATCTGCTTTGGTCTTGTGTATTTATTCTTTTTATCTCCACTCTCTTCCAACATTTTCTGGTATAATATTCTATTTTCTACACACACTCACAGAGATCGATGTGTTAGATCAGAAATATCTTCTTCTATCTTTAGCTACATCACTACTGCTAACGGACACAAACACACACACATACTCTCTCTCTCTCTCTCTTTCTCTCTCTCTCTCTCTCAGAAGTCTGGTTGTGTATTTAGACTCAACTCACTTCTGGTTGGACACCGATCTGTTAATAACTGAATCCAGTCTTTAGACCAGTTCAGACCAGACTGGTTAAGTTTAACCATGTTAATGTTTTGACAGGTTGACAGTCAGAGTGAACAGACTGACACTAGTGTAACACACATATTTATACCAGTTGTATTTAACCCCGACCAACCTGTTATTTTCTGGTGTTTAGCTCTGGTCGGGTCTATTTCCTGGTGTTTAGCTCTGGTCGGGTCTATTTCCTGG
>NW_019525552.1:411950-447856 GCF_002814215.2 Seriola lalandi dorsalis | reverse complement strand
CACACACACACGTTGTCCTGAATGACAGCCGTTGTCGCTCCAGCCACAACTCAGCCGGCGTTGGCACAGCTCTGGCGTGTTTCGCACACGCTCAGTCTGCAATGAGGAGGATGAGGAGAGTGTGTTTATTGTCACAAGAATAAATCTCAGAGACGTTCAGGACGTCTGCAGCTGAAGGTGAAAATAATCTGGACTTTAGTGACAGTTTGTGGACAGAATTTAAAGAAATATTCCAACTTATTTTTGGAGTTTTGACCATTATTTCTCTTGGTAATGGTAAGATTGTTATCACCAAGTTAACGGCTGAAATGTGGAAAAGTATAAATCAGAATTTTCCTGTAAATGCCAATTAAACTTTCTCTTTCTCTTCAGTTCTTTTCCTAACTCACTTCCTCTTGTCTTTCAGCGCTGTGACCTTTGACCCCTGCTTTCGTCTGGTGTTAGTTGCCTGTATTTTTATGTTATCTAAACCTTTGGTGCTGCATTGATATGTTTTGGCACTAGGGGGCAGATAACTGATGAGAATGTAACTGATCACATTAGAGCAGCAGATAACTGCATTAATCTTTCAAATTTGACACAACCACCAAAATTCTCGGGCCATTAATTTGAAAAATCTCAGTAGCTAGTTGAAATTTCAAAATTTCAAAACGGCCGTCATTTCTGGCATAGGAAGAATTTAGTTTGTAATGTAATCCTGTGTTTTAGACTGTGGGGATGTCAAATTCAAAAGTCTTATAGTTTCTCAGAGCTTTATTAGTGCAATTTCTATGCACATGAAATGTGAAAAATTCTGCTTTAAACACAATGTATTTGCAAACGATTTATAATAAATGATGAACCAAAAGTTCTGTAAGAGTCCTAAAAGAGGCTAAAAGACTGTGCAGAGCTGCAGAGTACAGAAAACTTCTGATTGGTGAAACTTTAAGTTTACTCTTGAGTTGACTTTGTTGTAAATGGCACTTAAAAATGAGCTAATACTTATTTTTCATCGGCCTTTTAACTGAAGTAAATACTGCAGTGGACGACAGACCAAAAACCTTCCATTACACGATGATCTGATCAGTAACCATATGTTATTTAGAGCTTTAAATAGTGCAGAACCTTTTGATATTTTTAAGAGAGAGGAGAGTGTGTTGTTGGCAGCGGCTCTGGACTGGCACCGTCCACCTCGGCTGTGATGAACAGTCTGGACGATGGGACGCTGCCAACGTGGCCACCTGGAGGACGCCCAGATGGAGAGGAGCCCGAGAGACTCAACAGATCGCACCAGTGTACAGTGGACGCTAAAAAAGCTTCACACGATGCCTGTAAATAAAACCACAGCTCCAGCTTGTAAACCCGTGTTTTAGTTCATTATTTGTGGAGATTTTATTAGTGGGATAAAAAACATTTTCAAGTGGCTCTTTAACACAAATACAGAAAACACAATACAACACAGAACCAGGCCTGGTCACACCCACATCCACTGGTTGTCAAATACATACAGTAAATGTACAGATATGCATATGTTAACATGCATCTCCACATTAAAGCTCCATATTTTCTCCTTCTTCTGTGTTTTATTTGAAGTGTTGATCCATAAAAAGATTGGTAAGAAGAAGAGCTGACTGTTTTCTGAATGATCCAATAAAAATGTAGCAGATTTCAGGCAAAAACACTCAGAGAAACCAAATCCTGCAAGGTTTGGATGGTGGGTCCAGGTGGGCGGGGCTTGGTGACTGCTTTGTTGTGACATCATAAAGTTACAGGAAGTCCTGACGGCTGGTTTTAAGGCTCAGTTTCTGAATACAGGCTGTGTGCATTTCTCTGTGGACTGAGGCTTTGATACTTTCACAGTATTAATATAGAAGCTAGAGCTGATCTATAATCACACTACACATGGACACAGACCTTTACACTGGAGGAGCTTTAAAAATAAATTATTTCCATTATGTCTTGAATGTAATTAGAAGCAAGAGCAAGTTGCCTGAAGATAAGTAAAAAGAGATGACTTAAAGAGGTAATAGATCCAAGTGAACTGGGCAGGTTATTCCAGTCTGATGGAGCTTTAAATATTCATTATTTTTCCCTTTTTTTTTTTTGCACTGATAAAAGGTCTAAAGGAAAATCACAATCCACTCTGTCTACACAGACAGTTGTACTTTTTGTGTGAAAGCTGGAAATTATTTGTTTTTATGTCTGTAACTTAGAGAGCAACTGCAAACAAGTATAAAGTCACAGCCGATTCTTTACCACATAAAGAAAACAGAGCCGTTGCCCTCTGAGGGAGGAAGGACAGAGGTCCAACATCCAACACTCGACATTTGGCTCCAAGACAGTTTTGCATTTACAAGCTGCCTCAAGTCCAGTTAGTCCGCGTGACTGAAGAAGCTTTTCAGCACATTTTTTCCAGCTGCATTTCCAAAACTAAAAAAAGAAAAAAAACACATAGCAAATACAAAACTCCATGAAAGCAAACAAGCCTTTCTGTGTGGTCAGCCGGAGTCTATATATAGAAACTCCCTGGTCTACTTGCTGAAGACCAGGCAGACATATGGCTGACATGCAGGGCTGCAGATGCAGGTGGTGGAGACCCAGAGGGAGGATCCACCGAACAAGGCTCCACCTGCTTCCTGCTGCTTTTACACCATCAGCAGATCTCCCTCCTCCTCCTCTTCTTCTTCTCCTCCTGCCTACAGCTCCTGATCTGACCTGTAACTGACGCAGATTTAATCCTCCGTACATCCAATCCTCCGACACAGCACAACTATTAGATGCTCTCTTTGCTATAAAGCATCTCTGTAACTGAGTCTGTCTTAAAGCGAGAAAAAAGTTCATTATTTCAACTGTAATTTTTTTTAAGGTAAACACAAGAAACTTGTGCTACAGAAAATGGACCAGACTCAGTGAATAATTCCCTAAGCTTAACATGTCCTATGATAACTATTAATTTAGCTATACAGACTAATGAGCAGTGATAACTAACATGTCTTTGGGGTCATCAGGTGGGAACCTCCTTTCACCAGTGTTTCGTCTTGTTGGTCCCATGACACCTCCAGGAGGCTAAACAGTGATCACTGGCGTCCCAGAGTCACTCCCCTAATGCCAGCCATCACTGCTCCTCACACCACAACTATTTTCTCCTTTATCTTGCCTCTGCTACCACAAACAACACTATCATCAACTCTGACAAAACACACTAGCAGATTCAGCAAACAAAAACTCCCCTAAACAGTTCTGTTCTGTAGGACTAGAGTTTTTCAGAAAGTGGCGGCCAGTTTGAATGAGGGAGGTAGAGTCAAGGAGAGATGCCTTGTTGGGCTAGACTCTCCCCCGCCGAATTAGGCTGTGCTCTACCTCCCCCTACTCTCCCACTCTCCAAGACAATACAACTCACCATACAACTCACCTAAAACAAACAAACTCACCTAAACAGTCAAAGACACACTACAAACCAATTCAAAACAATACAAACAAACAATACAGGCCAACTCACCTGGACTAACCGCATGGTCTCAAAGAGGCTCACACAGGCCACACCCCCACTTAAAAACACTTCCTCTTCCTGGATTTCTTCCTAGCTTCTCCTAAGAGTCTGTCTATCCTAAGTGCTCCCCCTGCTGGGCCCCCAGCTACCATTACTCCTTCTCATCCAAATCCACTGACTGGATCTAGCTGCCTCATCTGACATGTCCTTTATTATTTTCCTCACACTCTGTCCACTTGCTCCTAACTCCCTTACCAAAGAGACAACAGACCTTGCTACAAATCCTCTACATCCTATTTCCACAGGACAAATCCTAACTTTCCATCCTCGCTGCTCTGCTTCTGCCCCTAACTCTGCATACCTGAGCTTTTTCCTTTCATATGCTTCCTCAACTAAGGCCTCCCACGGAACAGCCAGCTCTATGAAATATACTCTCATTCTACTCCTAGACCACAAGACTATATCAGGCCTTAGCTTTGTACTGGCTATTTACTGGGGAACAACAAGCTTTCCTCCTAAATCTACCTGCATTTCTCAATCACAAGCACCTTCTATGCTGCCTTGCCTTCTTGTTGTCTTACCAACTTTCTCTCCCTCTTGACAAATTTGATTGCAACTCTCTTTGTTTTAGGTCCTCCTAAATTTGACCGCCTCCGTAACTCTTCAATTCCTGCAGCTAAGCTTTTTAAAACCTGATTATGTCGCCACGTATACCTGCCTTGCGACAGACTAACCTTACAGCCTGACAGAATGTGCTTTAAAGTTGCAGTACCCGAACACAATGAACATAGTGGGTCTCCATTTACCCAGAGTTTTAGGTTCTGGGGAGTTGGCAGTACATCATAAGTTGCCCCTATCAAAAATCTAATACTACTTTCCTCCATAGCCATGTTACAACTGGACTGAATTCAGTTGAAAGGTTTACGTTTTGTAGATTATAATGAGAATATTTTAAATATAACTGGTTCTACTGGTTCTACTGGACAGGGTTCTTGGCAAAAGGACTTAAAGAAGTGAAATCACATACACATATTATTATTACTCCCGTCTACAACCTGGATTCATCTGTAGCCTGCTTTTGAAAACAGTCAGAAAAAGTGTGGTGTGGTCCTTTAACTTGTGTTTGGTTGTGCAGTGACTGTAACGGCTGCTGGTTAACTGATCACATGAAGCAGCTCTGGTCAGATCAATAACAAATATTACCTCCACAGAACGGGGGGTGAGCAGGGGTACGTTCCAGTAAACGACCAGCAAACAACATATCTGCACCCACATCTGGTGCTGGTTAGACATGAGCCTGACACGCTCACACGCGCACGAACACGCACGCACACACACACACACACACACACACACACACACACACACACAGATTACAGACACACTGATTCACTAATTACACCTGTTTTTGGGTGTAACTCATCCCAGATCTGGAGCCACAAACGGGACCATCAGCATTTTTTCAGGATGCTACCTGGAAGTACTCGGCTGCTGTGAGAGTGAGCGGCCATGTTTGTTTTCAGTTTTAATGTGCGGTTTGGTTCTTTGATGAATAATATTCATCTTTTTTTGATTTATTTGTGTACTCAGGTTGTTTCATGGGCTCGAGCTTTCTTGATGCTCTTCCAGGAAACAGAAGGAAAACAGCGTTTGTCATCTCTTCCTGCTGAACACGTCTCTTGCTGCAGTTCCTCCGTCCACCAACAGGGGGCAGTGTGTCACTGTATCAGCTCTTCTTCTCCCTTTTCTTTTTTAAAACATAAGAAGCTCTCTATCTTTTTTTCTCAGTTAATCCTCATGAAGAGTTTCCACCCTCCGTCCTCTTACCTCCATCATCTCCTCGTCTTTTATTTTGAAATCACCTTCTCATTTTCTGGTCTCCATTTTTTACTGTCGTTCTTCGTCCATCCTTCCTCCCTCTTCTTCTCCTGTTTTTTTCTTCTCACCTCTTGTCCTCATTTCGTCATCTAACCTCATCCCGTTTCCTCTTCTCCTCACCTCCTGTCTTCTCTCATCTCCTCCTCCGCTCGTCCTTCACTCGACTTCTCCTCCTCCTCTTTTCACTGTCTTTTTCTTTGTCTTCCAGCCTTTTGATTTTTTTCTGAGGTCGTCTTCTTCTATCCTCTCCTCCTTTGTCCCGTTAGACTCCTCCTCCCGTGGCGTTCTCCTCTTCTCATGTTGTTATTCAAATATTCAGACTTTCACTTGTTTTTGTCTCCATCCCACCATCTTCTCTCGTCTCTCTCTACTTCAGGTTTTCTCACTCGTCTTTATCTTTCCCTCTTCTCCTCTTTTGCCCTGATAAATAAAAACACAGAGGTTCATCAGTTTCTTTCCTTCTTGTTTCTCTCCTCTGGTTCTCCGTCCTTCAGACTTGAGGAGAGATTGATGAATGTTTCCATCGAGTTTCTTGTTTCACCTGATTTTCTTTTCCGAATCAAAACACAGTGTTTTTACAGTTAGACAATAAAAAGCTAAATTTATATCTGAAGGTAATAAATAAATCACACAGCGTTAAATCAGTGAAACAATGAGACAGTATGAAGACAGGTGGGAGACGGTGCTGGACATCCTCAGGACCAGATGTGTCCTACAACAAACAGCTGTTCATTCGTCTCATTCTTTTGTTGCTTGAAAGTAGGTGTTGGGAGATGGAGGGGTGCGTTTGATTCGTCTCCTCTATTCATCCACTCCGTCTTCTGTCTCGTACCTCCCGCCTGCTCCTCCTCTTATTTCTCCTTCCTCCTCATCTTTAATCCACTCTGCTTTTAGATGATGGTGTTGGGTTGTTTCTCCTTTCCTCTGCTCCCCTCGTTTCCATCTCCTCTCCTTTTTTTTTTATATCAGAAGAATCTCACTTCTCCTTTTTCCTCCTCTTTGTTTCCGCCTCTCCTCTCGTCTCCTGACCTCCTCTCCTCTTTAAAGAATTAATTTTAGAAATGTTCCTGCTGGCATCTCCCTCAGAAAAAACAACACAAATTGAGATATCACACACACACACACACACACACACACACACACACACACACACACACACACACACACACACACACACATATAAAGACCACCCATGGCTCTGTGTGTTCCTGGACACACACACACACACACAGACACACACACACACACAGACACACAGAGACACACACACACACACAGACAGACACACACACACACACACACAGACACACACACAGACACACACACACACACACACACACACACACTAATGTGGAGGCGAAGGATTTTTTTTGTTTTATGTTTTTTTGTTAATTCCACCTCTTTTTTTTCCTGGCAGCTAAAAATGGAAAGTTGTTTATTCCAATGAACAGATGCCTCCATGATACACACACACACAGACACACAGAGACACACACACACACACACACACACACACACACACACACACATATAAAGACCACCCATGGCTCTGTGTGTTCCTGGACACACACACCAATCATTTTATCTCACATCAAAAAAGACTGTACACACACACACACACACACACACACACACACACACACACACATTGTTTGGTTGTGTGTGTGTGTGTGTGTGTTTCCTGTTCGGCGGCGGTGAGCTGTGATGTCACCACTTCCCTCCCGCAGAGAGACAAACTGAAAATATTGCCCGACCTTCTCGTGCGTGGGAGAAAGTGGCTCGTGAAGCGGCGGCGGACACGTTGGCGCTCAGTCGGGGACAGACTCAACCGCTCTCAGGTCAGATTGACCCTTTGTCAAGTCTCGCCTCTCCTCCGCTCTCCTTGGTTACGGTTGCTAAGTGGGACAAACAATAGCCTCGGGGAGCGTTTCCATTGAGAACACCTGTTGATTTAATTGACTCGTGTTTCTGTGTAGCCTCGTTCAGCCAGTGCTTTTTAGAAAATGTGGTTTTAGTGTCTGGGCAGCCTTGAGAGGCCGCTGACTGACGACTGTATTAATGTTCAGCAACAAGTGGAAAAGCAGGAATCACTTCCCTCCCGTGTCTGTTAAAGTCAGGCCTGTCCTCCGCTGATCAACCACAGGAATCCGACTGACCCCGTGTTCAAGTTTAAAAGTGTGTGAGCAGAGAGATGCTGCGTCACGTCCAGACAACAGCGTCACAGAGCTGCGACGAGGTCTCACTCACTCACAATCTACACGCCACTTTCCATTTCCTGACACGTTTAAAGTCTTTAGCACGTCTTTAAATCTCAGTCCTCTCAGTTCTGCTGCTGCTGTGAGTCTCACCGGGTTCGGACAGACACAGAAACACAGCTTCACTCGTCCACAGGAGACGGTTAGAGACGTTTGTAAAAAGATCGATCTCTGGATTTTATGAATCGATATCAGATTATTCAAATGACGATCGATTAGAAGCAGAGAATCAATTTATTCAACCCAGCCCTCGTTCAGATTCCTGGAAGATGTTTCTATATTTCTCCAACATTAGCCTCTTTACTTTCCCTCATATCGTGTTGCAGGTCGACCAGGAGCTTCACAACTTCGCCTTCCACTGAGGCCTTTTCGAGTGACGGTTGCACAGCCGGCACGTCCTTCGATTGCATCTCTATACGCTAGCACTCGCGGCGTTTGCTAGCTTGACATTAGCTCCATCGGTGTTAGCGCTCTGGTTTGCTGCTCTAGTTTCCATAATTCACAAATCAGCAGGTGTTTTTACTGAGTATCAGAACTTACATATCACTCCCCCAAGACAACTCAAGTTTAACTAGCGAATGTGGGGAAATCAGGTGGGTTTACCGGGACGCTTCCCACCAGGCGTCCATCTTGGTCAGTGATCCAAGTGAATGTAAAGCTGCTCCACGTCGGTGACACACTGTACGAGCTGCTTCTGAGACGGAGGGAGAACACGCTGCTTTATCTTTAGAGTTAATTACAGCTGGGAACAGCACTGCAGCTAAATGTGGTATTCCCTTCCACACACACACACACACACACACACACACACACACACATGCGCGGGGTGTCCCACCACAGGCTGTTTGCTACTAACCATTAAGGCATGTAAACAAGCCGATTTGGGTGACACACACAACCAGAAATGAGAGCTTTCCCAGGGTGCACTCCTGCACTCACAGACCTGTCTCCGGGACGCCGGCCTGCGGCTCCGATGGCGTGAGTTTACAAAACAACTCAGCAAGATGCTTCACGTAATGACTGCCTGCCACAGTCGCTGAGTGAGATGAGCAACGTGAGCGCAGATATTTTTATCGTGGTGGGGATCACGGCAGGAAGCTGAACGTGTTCTGATGCTCGTCTGAGGGATTTCAAGTCCTGGTGAAATTAAACTACATGTTTTATATTCTGACTGATTTCTCTCTCTCTGTCTATGAGGACAGTTCGTTCATGTCCTGCTGTTTAATCTGTTTTATTCTGCTTAACTCGTTTTATTTTACTCTTTCAATCTTCTGTATGTTTCTATTTATTTTGTCTTGATGACTTTTATGTTTGAAAACACTTTGTCGTCCACAGAGAAACTTGTTGTTTTCAGGTGTAAAGAATAAAATCTCCTGCATTCGTCTCAGTAAATTAAAATATGTTCAGTCAGTTCAGTTCTGGTTTCCCTCTGTGTCTTTTACTTATTGAGCCAAATCAGGTTGAAGCATGAAGAAGAAAAGAGATAAAAAAAATTCAGAGCTTTGATAAAAACAATGAAAAGTAGTTTTTTCCTTTAAACGGAGTGTGATGAGATCTGAGCTCGTACCTGTTCACGCTGACGAGTTGATCCTCGTCTGCTGAGCTGCAGGTTCCTCATAAATAAACATATTGTTGAAAAAAACAGTCTGTGTACGCAGAGCAACATTTGATTAACATCTATTTAATAAAAATACGACCAGATCTGGAGCTAATCTCAAAAATCCAGATGAATCCACTGACATTACTCTGGTGTCACATTCAGGGCATGATTTAAAAAGGTCTTAGCAAGAAAAGATGAATGTCGTAAAGAAGACAATGATTCTCGTCTTTACACAGAGATAATCTGACTCAGTTTGGTAAATATTGAACTCACTGCAGAAAATAAAGTTATCACACTTCAAACAGAAACTCCTTCTACTTTCATCTATATCATTTATCTTTCCTCTCTGCATTAGATCCTCTGTTGTTTCTGTTGCTCTGATGGAAACAAAACAGCTGAAACACACTTGAAATAAATATATACACTGTGTTGAGTGGGATATGACTGTATTTATGCGAGAGTGACTGTGGACATGTGACACTAACTGTCAGACAACAGCCTGCTGAATGAGAGAGCACTGCTAGCATCAGTTAGCATGCTGGTTAACGAAGGTGACCAGATTTCTGAAATGAAAACTGGGGACATTTCCTGTTCGGCGGTCAATATATCATTCAAATATCCAATGTTTTTACCTATGAAATAAAAAAGGGGGACAGTCTTGGTTTCATCAACTCCCTACCTTTGAAGCAGACGTGAAGTCCGATTATCTATCTATTCCTTTAGTTCCACAGATCAAATGAATTGAAAGCATTTGTCATAAAAGTATTCCAGGTTGTGGATATTATCACTAGAAGTCCTTTGCACAGTCAGGCAAATTCTTCTTCTTCACCTCTTCAAACATGAAAATATTTTTTTCCAAGTTCCACCTGGGGGGGTTAGGGTATGTTTGTTTCTTTAGTTTATGGCCTGGTGATGAGCTCCTAAATAATGGGTGAGCCAGCTAACCTTACTCTGCCTAGAGACAACATCTAAAAAAAAAGAAAGAAGAATAATTAGATTGGATAATTCTATTGTGATGGTTTTAGCAGCTTTAGCTAGCAGCTAGCCCCCATGTGTTGGCCAAAACAAATTCAACGCTAGACGTCTGTTTTTAATCCACAGTTAAAAACGGGGACAGCTGCAGCCGGGGACAGGGACTGTCCCCTGAAAACAGGGACGTCTGGTCACCCTATAGTTAACTAATGAGCTGGTGAGCATCAGGGCTAACAAACCACTGTTCATGCTAAAGATGTCAGTGCAGCTTTAATCATTGAGCAGTGAATGTGACTTTGTGAGCAGCATCGTAACTGTCTCGGTCACACAGTAAATGTGGAGCAGTGTTGTGCATGAACCAAACACTGAACATGATGATGGAAGTTTACATGTTCAAACACTCACCTAGCATCATTAGCAGCACCATGCTAGCACTGGGTAGCTCCTCCTCTGCTCTCAAACAGCCTCAGTTCTTCATGTCATGGATCCAAACGTTCCTCGGAGGTTCTGCTTCATGCTGACATCATGACTGCATCACTTCCTCTCTGTAGATTCTCCTTGTATGACTGAAGAGCAGGTGAGGTCTAAACAAAGAGCCACAGGTTAGCACAGGTGGCTGCCAATCAGTGATCAAGCAGCAGCTGTGGACAGGAAGCACCAAAGTAAAACAGGATGTATCACTCCTCCCTGTAAAGATGGCACCTTTTGTTAAGAAAAGTGCTATATAAATAAAGTTATTATTCTTATGGATACGAAAAACTTAAAACACCAGAAAAGTGTAAAATATGCAGTTTAAATATGATTTTTGACTTGTGTGATTTGAGTCTAACTGACCTCTGTTGACCCCTCTTTTCTAACAAGGCAGCTTCCTGATTTGACGGCTGATTCTGATGTCATGAGGGTCGTTATATCCTGTTCTGCTCCTGAATCGTCTCTTTTTGTCAGAAATATGTTGTTGGATTTGAACAGAGCGGATCAGTGAGGTGTGACTTACACCTGTACGACGGCCTGCGAAGGTGTTAATCAGCTGTTTATCTCCTGAAGCCGGAACAGTAAATGTTCAGCTACAATCTGCACACTCTGCTAATGTTATGCACATGCATACAAACAACAGACAACAGCAGACACACCTACAGATACAGACACAAAGGCAGCGACACACACACACACACACACACACACACACACACACACACACACACACACGTATGAGTCTCAGGGGAGATTTCCATATGCTCGCAGCGCTGAACCGTGAAAACGACACACTCACACTCACACCTTACAAACGAGTGATGAAAGTGATTCCTCCAAACGCTAATCACGACCAAAATAACTCACTTGATCATCGTCTATCAAAGGCCACGGGACTCACCGACACACGGACAGACTGACGGAATAAATGTAAGATGACACCAACCTAGTTGTGTCAAAAAGAAAAAAAAAACCACACACACGTACACACACACAAAGGTAGACAGGTAGACATATGTGGGACATGGCTAATGACAGGGAGTACATTAAAATTAGAAATAGGAGTGAGACAGAAAGAGGCTGAAAGCAGAATAAAGACATGAGAGTCATGTGTGGTGAAGATTATTAACTGACCTTGTTCAAAGAGGATTTTAAAATAAATACATGTATGAATTACTACTGACACCACTGTTACTGCAGCTGCTGCCACGATGCTAATGCCATTAGCGCTGCTGTACTGTGAGTAGAAGTTAATTATGGGTGTTTTCTGCAGTTTATCTGGATCCTCTTGTTCCGACTGAAGTGACAGAACTTAATTCTTTTATTGTGAAAGTTTATGGTTTTCTTTTGAAAGGAAGAACTTATACATAGAGTATATATGAGGAATAATCCTGTAGCCTCGGGACCTGAGGGAGGAGAGGACGACTGACAGATGAGACAGCAGAGGCTCAAGACACAGTCCGAACAAACTTCGTGTCACATAGAAAAGTGTCTCCATTGTTTAAATTATTTTATCCTGTTTTTACCTCAAATTTCTGGCACTAAAGTCCCTGATCTTCACTGCTGCATCCCTGCAGGTGCTGGTCTGGGGTCTGGGGTCTGGGGTGGAGGGGGGACTGAGTATCCCCCTCTGATTCACCAGCTGCTTCTTTTTAATCTGCTGCTGATAAATTCTCCTGCAGGTTCATCATGTTTCACAGATTTACCTCCACGATCCCTCACCGGCTTCCCACCTGCCGGCACTGCCACAGCGGGGTGGATAACCTTTGCCACATCACACACAGTCATTGGATCCATGCTTAATATGAGTGTTTGTCTTTTTATTTGTGTATTTTATATTTGCATTTGTCTATTGTTACTGGCTTTTTGTTTGATGTTACCTGGGATGTAAATGAGCATTTTTGCTACAATCTGTCGTGTTTACATCGTGTATTTCATACTGATGCTCATAAACACGTGTTGTCTCTATCAAATAAGCAAATAAATATAACTACAGTCCCCTCCTCGTGGTCGTATCCCTCCGCCACGCAGACTAGTTCCAGGTCACATCCCTGTTTATCCAGAGTCAGATACAATACTAACCGTCTGAGTGAAGTCTTGAGTAATGGATAAAAAGTGTTTTGTGAGGTCACTGTGATCTTGACCTTTGACCTTTGACCACCAAAATCTAATCAGTTCATCATTAAGACCGAGTGAACGTTTGAACCAAGATCCTTCAAGGCCTTACTGAGATACTGTATCCACGAGAAACAAAATGGCTGCCGCTGTGCCTGGCGCGGAGGAATACATACGCACGTAGTGATTTACGTTGTTTTAAAAATGAAATTCTGATTTTCAAACTGAACGCAGGTCGTGAATGAAGTCGCACAGACAAACACATTAATGTATTCATATTTATTTGAAAACAACAATCCATTTTTTTCCACTTCTACTGCGATTCCTTGTTGCAACTGGGGTCATACATGATATTTGTATTAATTCCACGGAACACCATCACAAAGTTACCCTTTTATATGCACGTTTACCTTTTTTTTGTCCTTTTTTTTTGTATTGTTGTCATTTCTATACAATGACTTGTGCTTTGATATTTTTGAAAGAGAGAAAGATTTTTTTAAAGACATCATTGTAGTCATGATAAGTGTACATAACAGAGGGAGGATCGAAATAGAAAAAAGTCGTAAGAAGAGGATATACTGGTCGAGTACACACCGATACAGAGTACAGAGATACACACTCACATTGCAGCCTGCCCGACTCCGCCCACAACTGTCAACAAGAGAAAAAAGAGTTGTGTCGCTGAAATCACCACAACCCCCGCTGCTCCCTTCTTTTCCTGATTTTAGGATTTTTAAGTACGCTGTTGTTGCCTTGCAACAAATACACTCCCTGCTGGTGAGCAGAGTTTTGGCTAAATATTGCTTAGCTACAAAAGGGATGTGAAGGAGGAAGAGGAGGAGGTGGAGGAGGAGGGGGGATCAAAAACGCTGTGCAGAAAGCCTCAATGTCACAACTGTTAAATGCATTATTATTATTATTATCAATATTATTATTTCAGACAGTTTTAAGGTTCAGAGCGCCGAGCAGTTTCCACCCAAACACTTCCACTTCAATCAGAGTCTGCTGCAGAAAACGGATCAGAGCGCCGGGACTTTCAGAGAAGAAATATAAGGTGCATGTGTTCGAACGTGTCCCCGGAAATGAAGCCAATAAATAAAGAGTTTCAGTGGCCAAAGAAATGTGTGTGTGTGTGTGTGTGTGTGTGTGTGTTCGGGGGAGGGGGGGTTGACTGGATATTTACACAGACTGGAATGTTTTCCTCATTTAGAGATCAGATGAATAAAAGTCGTCTGACTGAACGTGGAGCTAACGTTAATTTGTGAATGCTGTTGGAGGCTGGCGTTTGCAGGGGAGGAGGGGGAGTGTAGGTGTGTGTGTGTGTGTGTGTGTGTGTGTGTGTGTGTGGGGGGGGGGGGGTTAAATCAACAATAGAGCAGAATGCCATGGTGCAAGAAGGCATGTTCATTCACTTAATGCTGAGAGCAAGTCTGTAAAAGAAATAATAAAATAATACCACGAAAATAAGAAGTAAAAAAAGAAAAAGAAAAGAGAATCACAACCAGGAACAAAGAGCAGCAGAGAAAATGTACAAGCAAACGACCAAAACCTTAATGTGAATGTCATTCTAAATGTTAAGTGCAGATAGATAGATAGATAGATAGATAGATAGATAGATAGATAGATAGATAGATAGATAGATAGATAGACAGGTCGATAGAGTCTATATACTGTATGTATTCATATGCTGGGTAAATATTCTGGTAAATCTTACTTCTATGTGTATATACCTCCAAGTAGAGGGCGCTCACTTAGACGTATATAAATAGGTCTAACATATAAAGCCATAGTACAGTGTACATATCCTCGCCCTAATGTAAGCCATAGCAAAAAACCCATGCTTTACATAGAAAAAGGCATCCACGACATTTAAGAAAAAATGTACAATTTATGAAACATGGTAACAATAATAAATAGTATTATAGAATCGCTGCTGTACACAAAAAAGCCATTTTTTTAAATTTCACTCATATAAAAATATGTTTTAGTGCAACCGTACGTAATAGTAATATCCATAACTTCACATCGCTTGTAGAGACTTTTTAAGGTGTCCAAAAAAAGAAAACACAGGAGGTGGGGGGGAGGGGGGGAGAAAGGGGGAGAGAGAGAGAGAAGGAGGGTGGGTTTGCATTTATTACAAAGCTGATACGCAAAAACGTGATAGTATTGTATTTACATTTACCTTCCTGCTTCGTTTGCTTATAAGAAAATAAGCAAAAAAACAAACAAAAGAAAGAGTAAAGAAAAGGCACAGACGCAGCTGTCCGACGCTCCTGTTCACGTACCGCTTCGCCACACGCCTCGTGTGTCGGCGGGAGTTTCCGTACATGTGTCACTGTTTGCAAATCCCCCCCCCCCTTTAAAAAGTCTTTAAATAAGAACGTCTGTGAGAGGAGGAGAGCAGCCCCCCCCCTCCCCACCGGGGAGAACAGCCATGTGTACAGCACGCTGCACAGGTCCATTGAGTTTTAGTCTGTTTTTGACAAGAGCTTTTTCTTTGTTTGTAAATGTGAGAGAGAGAGAAAGAGAGAGAGAGAGGGAGGGAGAGAGAGAGGGAGAGAGAGAGATTGTGTGTGTGTCAACTGATGTTGATACCGTTAGAAGAAATGTGTGTAAAGTGTGCAAAAGTCATGTTTCTCTCTCTGTTGCACTTCATCCCTTCCTATTATCCAAGAACAAAACCTTCCTCCTCCTCCTCCTCCTCCTCCTCTTCTCTACGACACGTCTCTGCTCCTCTTTGTGCTTTCCACCTCCCTGTCTCTCTCCAGCTTCGGAGGTTTGGACGCCGGCGGAGGCTGGAGGGCGTCGGATCCGGGGCTGGGAGGAGGGTGAGGAGAGGAGGAGGAAGAGGAGGGGGAGGAAGGGATGGAGGGGTGGGGGTGGGGCCTGAGCTCCAGGCCGCTAAAGTGCTGAATCCCAGGAGGAGAGGGCGAGGGGTGAGGAGACGGTGGAGACATGGAGATGGATGGAGAGCGGTGCGGTGGTTGTTGTTGGGAGTCGGGGGACAGAACAGAGGGGGAGGAAGAGGAGGAAACTCTGCCTCCCTCTTTCCCTTCATCCCCTCTTCCTCCCGCTCCTCCTCCTCCTCTCCTCTCTGCAGGATCCTCGGAGTCGATGCAGAGCGAGGCGATGGCCTTGGTGCAGGTCTGGATCCCCTCCTCCTGCTCCTGCACCCGCCTCACTCCTCCCCCTCCTTCCCTCTCCTGCGAGGAGGGATGAGGCGATGATGACTCCCTCACCCACTCCCCCCCTCCTCCTCGTCCTCCCCTCTCGATGAAGGAGGTGAAGTGTGGGGAGGCGGCCTCGCTGGTGGTGGAGTCCTCCGACGTGCTCTTCTGCAGCGGCAGGCGGGAGGCGGCTGGCTCCGCCCCCTGCTGGGCCAGAGGGGTGGTGACCGACGAGGGGACGGAGTGAACCATCTGGATCCCCCCGATGGGAATCATGGGATACGGCGAACGCACCTGGAAGCAGAATGACAGCTGAAGTCACATGTTCAAGAACTGAAGCGATATTTTTCTTATTGTCAACAATCAATGAAAAGACCAAAACCAATAATCAATGTATCGATTATTGTAGCCAGTGTTTGCCTATCAATATAATATATAAATATATATTCCTCTGTTGTTTTTGTTGTTTTGACTCACTACAGCACCTGATGTGGGTTAATCCGCCGCTAAAAGTAGTGCCCGACAAACGCACTATTTAAAATATGTAAAACAGCCAGAAACTTTATAAAAAAAGTAGAAAATAATAAAATAAAAACTAAAAATGAAGAAAAAAAATTAAAATAAAAAACAGACAAACAAATATAATAAAAATCCAAAATGTCATATATTAAACTAAGATAAGTAATAAAATAAAAAGTTTCAACAAATGACTTTATCCTAAATATAATAAAAAAGAATGAATTTATAAATTAATACATTTTAGAAATATAATATTCAAACAAAACAAAGTACAAAAACAGAATAAGATATACAAGGTTAATATATATATATATAATATATAATATATAATATATAATATATTGATTATACCTGGAGTTGAGAATGGAGTGGAAGGTGACTGAACAGGACTTGTTGAGGTGGGCTGGACTGGTTACCATGGCTACTGGCCTGGTCCTGTTCCCCTAGTGACGGTGAAGCTGGACGATGTTCCTGGAAACAAAAGAGGAGAGGAAGTGAAACACACTGTCGTCCGTGAGCGTGACTCTTCTTCATCATCATCGTTAAACCCACAGAAGAAGAAACGCTCCCTCTCATTGGACGGCACCAGTTACAATAAACACTTTGTGGTTGGATGGAGCGCAGATGTCATGTGACAGAGTGAAGGAGTCTTGATGAGAACAGACAGAGAGGCGTTGGTGAAAACACTAAACAAATACAAAAGATGGCGGCTCCGCCAAACTTCAGAAAACAGGAATCTATCATGTGAAGCCGGGCCGGTGTCGAACGCCCGTCTCTCTCCACGCTCTGTTTGAGTGGGAGCAGCAGCAGCAGCCAGAGTTTGAAGTGGAGCTCTTAAGAAGAAAAACAGCCGTGTTATTAACCACAGCGCCGCCGGCCAAGATCCCATTACCACCACAACCCAGCGGCCCCATCCTCCATCATCGCTCTCTCTATCGGACTCGCTCTCTCTTCTCTCATCCTCTCTGAATGTCTCTGTTGTTTGCCAGACGCTCCTCTCCTCCTCCTCCCTCTGTCCCACTGTCTCTCTGCCTCTCTCTCTTTCCATCGCCCTCATTTTCACTTTCCTGCACTCGAACTACAACCTGAACCAAAGTTCAGAAAATCCTCTACACATTCATGCTGAGGAGGAAAAACAGTCTTTAGTTTATCCTGATTAAAAAACATCCGTCTGTATATAAAGTATATAAAGTATAAAAAGTGAGGTTTATCAGTGACAAAGACACTGAAGGTTCATCTCAAACTCTATATAATATTCTGCTGCCTGGTTTAACTAGAACCACCTCCTCGTGGTCGTATCCCTCCGCCACTAGTTCCAGGTCACATCCCTGTTTATCCAGAGTCAGAGAAAATATTAAACATTTGTGTGAAGTCTTGAGTAATGGCTAAAAAGTGTTTTGTGAGGTCACCGTGACCTTGACCTTTGACCTTTGACCTTTAGCCACCAAAATCGAGTCAGTTCATCCTTGAGTCCAAGTGAACATTTGTGCCAAATTTGAAAAAGTTCCTTCGAGGACACACTGAGATATCGTGTCCACGAGAGTGAGACGGACGGACAAACCGAAAACAACATGGCCGCCGCTCTGCCTGTTGTAACAGGAAGTGCCAAATTGAAACGTATAAATAACGTGTCCGACATAAACTGCAGCTAGTGACGCTAACCCTAACCCTTAAAACAGACTGCGGGTCATGATTCAGTGATGTCATCAAGTCACAAGAGTGCGCCAAAAACAAAGATGGCCGCACATGTTAAAAACCCACAGGATAAAACAAAAACTACCCCAGTGTTAGAGCTAAAACATCTGCAAGTGAAATTTGCAGGTTTGATTTATTTGCAGCTGAAGTTTGAGCAGGAGAAGAAGAGTCTCACCGTCTCCATCTCTGTGCTGGTTCTACGGCGTCCCAGAGGACCGAAGTCTCCCTGAGCCAGGAGCCCGGTCTGATGAGTCGGCCTCAGGCCCCGAGCCCCGCTCTGCTGGCTGGACACACACACACACACACACACACACACACACACACACACACACACACACACACACACACACACAGGTCAGGTAAGCAAAAGTCATTGTTTACAAATAAAAGTTTTACATTCTCTGTTTAAGTCACGTTTGTGTCCAGAGGTGAACAAATGTTTGGGGCCCTCAAAGGGAAAAGGGGCCCCTGACGGCCGCTCATACTGGCACATTTCGCAGTGACAACTATAAACTCCCTTAAAATAAAGACACTGTACAGTCTGCTGCCCCCCCCCTCAGTGGGGCCCCTGGTGAGCTAGCAGCTTCCCATTGCCTGTATGTGAAGCGTTTAGGGAACATCTGTAAATTGTAGTCTGCTTATAGTCTTCATGTGAGACGTTCAGGGGACATCTGTAAATTGTAGCATCTACCTACAGTAGAGTCTGCACGTGAGGCGTTCAGGGGACATGTGTAGTACTAGTAGTAAAAGCGTCCTCACCTTTGGTGGTGGAGGTGTTGGTGGAGCCCTCGGCGAGGAGACAGGGGCCGGATCACCCCCCTGTGGCGGCCCCGAGGTGAAAGGTCACGCTTGTAGTCTCTTCCTGCTGGAGATGTGGGTCGAGAGAGGGGGGAGAGCAGCGAGAGGTGTCCCCTCCTGGGGGAGAGGTCTCGCCGGAATCCCCCCGCCGCCACCAGGTCTCTCTTGGGGGAGATGTGACGCAGAGGAGAGATGTCCCGCCGCGGTGAGAGGTGTCCGGCGCGGGGTGAGAGGTCGCGGCGTGGGGAGAGGTACCGGCGGGCGGAGGGTGAGGAGGAAGGGGAAATGGGGGACGGGCAGCCGGAGTGGTCGAGCCCGGGCGAGGACAGGCGGGAGGAGGGGGAGGACAGGTCAGGGGAGGGGACGGGGAGGTCTTCATCCATGGAGGAGGAGGAGGAGGGCGGCACCAGCAGCCTGCTGCCCTGCGGCCTCTGAACGCCTCGCTGGAACTCCTGGCGCCCGGCCGGGTCGCTGGGCGGAGCCTGCGACGTGATCTGGATGCTCGGCACCGTGGTGAAGTAGCCGAACAGCGGAGGCTTGTTGGTGTTTCCCAGCAGGTCGGCGGCGGCGTGCTGGGACAGGTGAGGAGACGGGTGGGAGGCGGCCACGGCTGTGATTGACAGGGAGGGCAGGCCGTATGGCTGCGGGCTGGTGGAGCGCGAACGAGTCTTCGGAGTGGAGTCGCCGTCGTAGTCGTCCTCCTCGTCGTCTTCATCGTCCACCTCATCGCCGTCCTCCTCGCCGCCCTCTGAGTCGTCTGCGTCTGAGAACTGATGCTCCGCCATCGCCGCTCTGGAGATCTTCTCAGACGACCTCTGACCTTCATCTCCCACATCTACAGGAGGAGGAGGAGGGAGGGAGGGAATAAGAAGAGGAGGAAGACAGGAAAGGATGAGGATGAAGAGGAAGAAGAGCAGGAACGACAGGAAGCAGAGGAGGAAGAGAAGAAGAGTTGAGTAAGAATATGTGGTAACAGAGTTGAGATGTGAAATAAAAGCTGGTTCCCAGCAGCTCACAGCAATAAAACATAAAAGACAATAAAACAAAGTTATTTGAGACGAAGCGCTCGACACTGAGCGCTGGACTCCAGCCAGAGACGGAACAGAAGCTGCTGAGTTGCTGTTGGCAGGTGACCAACCATCACTCCATTACACAACACAGCTGATTGGCTGATGCTGTGAGGCTTAAAGTCGACGAAGATTCACACCGTCCCCGAGTTTCTCTGCAGGATCTAAAAATATTTATATGATTGTATTCTCTCCTGCGCTCCTTTCTTTTTTCCGTCTCTTCTCTCTCTCTCTCTCTCGCCCTCCCGGACGTCGTCCAGACTCGGCGTGGAGCAGCAGCCGCCGCTCGGAGTTTATAAATTGTATTTAGACGACGGCTATGAGCGGAAATCAGATCCACTAACACTGAGCTACTTTTCCAGTTAGTCTCTTATATACAACAGTTTCTCACAGACCACAACTGTTTATGTCTCAGCTCGCTCTCTCCCTCTCTCTCTCCCTCTCTCTCTCCCTCGCTCTCTCTCTCCCAAAAGCCCCTGCGCTTGTGTGGGTTTGTGTCCCAATTAAAAGCCGAGCCAACACACACACACACACACACACACACACACACACACACACACACACACACACACACACACACACAGCGGGGATCCAGTGAAGTAAAAGTTTATTTGATCGTCTACATGTTGCTGCAGACGGGATCTGACTTTCTCTAATCAACCCTCGTTCGGAGGCTTTTATTCTGAAACACCTGTTTGCAGTAAAAGTGGTTGGTTCCTTTTTTCACCGTCTGTTTCTGGATCATTAAAACTGAAACATATTTCACGATAATTTGAACATTAAATAATGTTTTTGACTCACTCATTAACACACTCTCGTTTCAGTTCACAAACCTCAGCCTTTAACTAGCGCTGATGTTTCCCACTTTGCTGTTATAACTGTTGTAAGTATCGATGTCCTACTGAGTTTATGCTTTCTATGGAATCCATTTGAAACTTATTTCATTTATTTATTTACTTTTCTATGTTATTCTTGAATTATTTTCTCATTTTACAGTGGTGTGTCTTCATGTGAAGCACTTGTTGTAAAGCACGGAGCTTCTGATGGAAGGTGCTGCACAAAATAAAGTTTATTATTATTGTTATTCCCCCAAAATCCAGCCGGACGTGTCTGAGCTCCTTGGAGACTTTGGGATCTCCAGTAGAAATTAAAATAATCCTCTTTGTGTTTAATCAACTAATGCGTCAAACCAGGAAGCTTCACAGTCCTACCTGTCATTTACAGGACAGGTAAACAGTAGCTGCTTACTAGCAACAGAAGCTACGGCAGCCCGGTGATGACAAAAAATAATAAATCAAAAACTGTAACTCTGTCAAAACTGATGCAGAGATAATGTTTTAAATATATATTGAATATATTTGCTGGTGTGTTTGGACTCAAGAGAAATTATTATAAACAGAATGTATTCGTAATTTGTGGAGAAGATGGAGGAGATTTGTTTCTGGTGCAGGTGTAGAAGTCCTGTGCTAATTTAGAAAAAATGAAACTAATAAAAGAATGAATCATGAACTTTGCAAATAGTCACTACACGTGTTACGCCCTCCACCACATTTTGTATTTCTTTTTACTTCAAATCTGACAATAACACTTAAAGCATAACATTATTTTTCTCTGTCAACAAACTGCATAAGAACATCGATATTTAATAAAGCAGCTGGAGGAAACAGAGCTTTTATTGGGGACTATTTTAATCGGTGGATGAATCCACAGTTGGTGCTCTAGTGAGTATTTGGGGCAGCAGGACGGTGTGTGTGTGTGAGTGTGTGTGTGTGTGTGTGTGTGTGTGTGTGTGTGTGTTCATGGTGATGAAGGAACCCAGTAATTAGTCATTCTGGACAATGAGCGGAGGAGTAAGACGTATGAGGTGTTGGACACACTTACTCTACTTGAATAAATTAAAACGACAGCTGGTGTTGTCACGCCAACACGAACTGAGGGACGACGACGGCACGTGTTGATGCTCTTGATGGTGAAAACTCTAAATGATATTAAAAGGAATCCCACTGATTTCCATCTTCATTATGAAGATTAACGCTCATCTGGTCGGAGACGTCACGGCCTCCAGAGACAGCTGACCACAATCTATTATTTGTGAATATTTCATGGGGAAATCACATTCATCCCTCTCGGCCCACAACATCTTCCCCACTAATAATTTTCAGATTATTTCCATATCAGCTGATTAATGTGACGCTGGTCGTGTCGGCAGTCGGAGGCGATGAGTGGAAAATATTTTCTCTTAGTAACTGACGGAAAATCAAACTGTGGCTTAAAGATTGTTCCTGGAGATGTTCTGGGGAATATTTTAATATAATACGAGACTCTAAATGTCGGATGTTTTTTGTTTCTTCTTAAGGGTTGCCTGTGTGTCAAGTGCGGTTGTTTGACATGAGCCCCGGCCGTCAGGACGAGCTCTGCTTTCCATTACACTAATTGTGCCTGTACGACCGCACCGAGCCAGAGACACGGCAGGCAGCACTCAACGAGACAGCAGGATACCTCTGCAGCTCCTCCAGTGTGTGTGTGTGTGTGTGTGTGTGTGTGTGTGTGTGTGTGTGTTTCCTACCTCCATCGTCTGCCTCGGTGTCCTCAACCGAAGACATGGAGACTCCCAACTCCAGACACTTTTTCATATGAGCTTTAGACTTCATGTGCTTGGTCAGGTTTCCTACAAAACACACACACACACACACACACACACACACACACACACACACACACACACACACACCATTTAATGAAACCGGAGCTTGTTTGGCTGCATCAACACAAGAGTGAAACAGAAAGAGGGTGAGATGGAAACACAAGCGGTGGGAGAAAAAAAGAGCAAGAGCAAAACCACAAAATTACAATTTACAAATGACATATAATTTATCTATAATGTCCTTTAATGACAGAATGAGTGAACCTGCGCTGAACTCAGAGTCAGATGTTGAACATGGGAGACTGAGAGTCTGTCAGGCAGGTAACAGCTTTGTCTTAAAGAGCAGGGATCGTGTTTGATCACAGCTGCAGATAACGTGGTTTATTCTTTCATTTAACCACTTAGTTGTTTATTTTTAGGATTTAATTCATTCGAACCCTGTTATTTTTCTGTTTTTTTTTCTTTCTTCCCCCCAAAAAAAGGAAGAAAATAAACTAAATAATTCACCTCCTCTCAGGGCTTGTTCATACAAATGGAAAAAAAGTTTAAAAATTTTTTTTAATTATCCTGAGCAAAACAATTAATAAAAATAAATTCCCTCTCTGGGGTTCCGTACTCTAATGATAAAAAGCTGCTGACTCCCACAAACGTGATTCATCCGAGTTCAAAATAAAGTTTGCGTGAACCTGGACGATCAAAATGTTTTTTCTTACCTGGCGAGAATCAAATTTATCGGATAATTCCCAGAGAGCAAATTAAATCCGGCCCAGACTTGTGCCACATGCTGGTTTTCTTCTGGCCCAGTTTACACCTGGTTCCACGGCCCGACTCTGGCCCATATACAGCAGGACTGTCAGATGCTACCTTCACATCTGGACCAATTCCAGCTGTCCGTCAATACCAGCGGATAACAGCCGGACTCTGTCCAGATGTGGAGGTGTGCGGGCCAGACTCGGGCCGAGGACACAGGAGTTTCATTTCTTTTTCCGTGTTTTGGAACATTTGTCATTTTCCATAATAAACACGTAAAATTGACGACGGATCGCGGGATCATCAGCTGATGGTGTGAAAGTTAAATAAACTCTTACCTTTCGTCTTGAAGGCGAAGTTGCAGAACTTGCAGACGTACGGCCGGACGTCGGTGTGCGTGCGGATGTGTTTCTTCAACATGCTGGGTTTCTTACAGCGGATGCCACATTCCTCACAGATGTATTTCCCTCGACCTCGACCGCGAACGTAAACGTAGTCCTCGTTGGATTTGTAGCTGGAAGAAAGACCAAGAGACGCAGGCTGTGAGGAGGTGTGTGGTTTTTAAACTGAAATAATATTTACAGCACAGTTTCACTCGAGATTAGTTATGAACAGAAAAACAGCTGAACTCAGAGCTTTCATTCAAGATCGCCGCCTCAAAATTACACAAAAAACTATATAACACTGAAGTTTAACAAGAGGGAATCTGTCATTATTATTTTAATTATTTAATGTTCGTTCCTTCGTGATTATTCACACTTTGATTTGACTCCATCGCAGCACGTTGGGATTCACTTCATTCCCAGATTTTATTCCCTCCCTGAAGGAGAATTAAAAATAGAAACTCTCTGTGTCTGTGAGTCTGTGTGTGTCCTCCACAGAGAGGTCAGAGGTCACGGTCAGAAGCCCCGCAGCTCGTACACGCTCACCGTCACGCTCTAGGACACAGATGCTTGCTGACACAGAGGTTTTGCTTAAATAAGGCTGAAACCAGGTTTTCCTCTGTTCACATGCAGCCGTGAGCGTCAGGGACACACACACCTGAGGGACCGAGAGACTGAGAGGACGCGGCATCGATCAGATGCAACAACACAAACTTTCACAACAAACATCCAACTAATCTAATGTCTGAGTAACTAGAAGCAACAGAATGTGATCGGACCACTCTCCTGCTTTTCAGCTGAAGCAGAGGAAACAGACGATGCTCTGACACTGAAGCTGTGAGTTTATAAAAGAGAACAGAAGCTTCTTCTTCACCTCTGATGTGACGCAGCTTCAGTTCAGACACGTCTCCGGTTAAAGGAGGAGACACGAGCAAAGTAAGAATAACAGAGTGAAACACACGAAGTCTGAGGGGAAACTGTAACGTCTCGTTACCAGCTCACAGACACATGATGATGTGTCTGCAGTAGATTGGCTCCTCGTGGTCGTATCCCTCCGCCGCTCAGACTAGTTCCAGGTTACATCCCTGTTTCATCCAGAGTCATGGCTAAAAGGTGTTTTGTGAGGTCACACTGACCTTGACCTTTGACCTTTATCTAATCAGTTCATCCTTGAGCCCAGGTGAATGTTTGTGCCAAAAGAGATTCCTTTGAGGAGATAGTTCACAAGGCCAAAACTGTGTTCCATGACGTCAATGTGACCTTTGACCTTTGACCACCTAAATATAATCAGTTCGTCCTTGAGTCCAGGTGAATGTTTGTGCTAAATTTGAAGAGGTCCGGTCAAGGTGTTTCTGAGATATCGTGTCCAGGAGAATGGGACAGACATACGACCTAAAAAACAAGATGGCCGCCGCCCTGACTGTCGCCGGCGCGGAGGAATAAAAACAGAAAAGCAGAAAACAACACGGAGATGACCCGATGATCTAATCACTGTTTTTCTTTTCTGTGAAATGACTGAAGAGAAAAACCACGAGTCTGTAGTCGACCCGGTCACGACCTGCAGACGTGATTCCTTCGTTTCCCGGGTCACAAGCTAAAACAGGAAGCAGCGTGGCGTTCCTCCTCTGGGTTCAGAGACTCTCTTCAGAGTCTTTCTGTTCTAAAAGAAGACGACCACAGTCCTTATTCCTTTACATGCCTACTTTCTTTCTTTTCTTTTCTTTTTCTTTTTAAACATCCCTGTCAGACATGATTTTCTGTCCCAAACGAGGCTTGGAGTGAACCGGCGGACACTTGGCAGCGGGATCAGTGCACGTCTGCATGAGTCCGTCTGTCACGGGGGGGATTTACCACCGACCACCAGTCACATGCTGGTAAATGTTGTCTGTCTTTCCTCCGCCGCAGAGGCATCACTTTCAGGCTCGTGGAGTTATTTTCTCTGTGGTGGAATGGTGAAAGTGGCTGGTGAATCGTTTCCTGTCCTGTCTGGTAACGGGTAGTTCAGGGCCTCATGTGTCGGAGGAGGTCGGGTATCGGCTACATCAAACACCGGCGAGGGGGGAGATTCGTCTTTCAACTGCGAGGAGCAAGAGCGAGGCCCGCACCTCTGGACGCTCGTCTGAGGCGAGACGTTTACACAGCTGCGGCCGCTTATGAAAATGAATCACGGCGATGATTGTTTTGTTTTATTCTGTTTTATTCGCCGCACACAGTAAGATCATAAAGCAGCTTCGCTTTCACTGACACGTTCAGGGGACGTGGGACTGTTCTCTCTCAAACCTTACTGCTTGTAATGTATGTTAATGTATGTGTGTGTGTGTGTGTGTGTGTGTGTGTGTGTGTGTGTGTCTTTTCCTGTTTGTTTGCTTTTATCCACTTATAGCTTCTAAAATGTCCTTTGGGGACAAAAGAGATTTACTTCACTGTCTGCTGCATTTAATAACTCCCTGTGTGTGTGTGTGTGTGTGTGCGTGTGTTGTGTGTGTGCGTGTGTTTGTGTGTGTGTGTGTGTGTGTGTGTGTGTGTGTGTTTGTGCATCGTCTGTTCCCTCCACTAACCTTGGTCGTACTGGTTCTACTGTACGACTATAAAACCTTACGATGCTGTAGGAATGTGTGTCACTGCAGGGGTCTGTAGCTTTAACGCCCTCACACACACTTTATTTGACCGTTTAATGTACACTTAAGGACAAATTCCTGAGCTTTCTATGTGGAAACTGAGCTTCATGTGACTTTAATAACATCATAATTAATAATTGAGGGGTCCTCCTGGTCTCACTGTTATCAAACAAAACCTTTTATTGCCTCAAAGTCCCTTTTGGATCACGCCAACATTAAACCTCCAGCACTGATACAACATATACAATATATTGAAAGAATATATGTTGTAAATGTTATAAATCTGTCTCTCTACAAATGTGTTTAGTTCTTATTTCACGACATCTGAACACCAAGAGATTTATGTGAATATAAAACCGTCAAAACTGATTTAAATCCCTGAATCGAGTCACAGTGAGGAAGAGAAAAGATCTGAATCAGCTTTCACTGCGTGACGTGACGTGACGTGGCGTGACGTGACGTGACGTGACGTGACGTGGCGTGGCGTGGCGCGATGCGGCGCGGCGTGACGTGGCGTGGCGTCTTTAGGTCAATTCATCAGCTTTTTCATGATCAAGAGGATTGAAATAAAATCTCCAACAAATTCTACAAATAAATCTCCAAGATCTAAAAAATCTAAAAAAATAAAAAATAATAATTCTACAAATAAATCTCCAAAGATAAATTTCCCTTTCCTCAAAAATAATCAGAATTTCCAAAGTGCCAAAGTAAGTAAACTATATATATTATTAAAAAGTAATAAAGACGCATTAATCACAATGTAAATAAAGTTATATAGTTAGTTACTGATTGAAACTTCAGTTCTGATGTTACTTTAAAATAATAAAATGACATAAAACAACATAAAAACATAAATAAACAGTTGGTGATGGTGGAGAAACCGTGGGACTGATCACTTCACTGGAATAATGAAAGTGCACGTCCGATCAGAGCGAGGCTCAGCTGGAGAGCCGGTGATGGGTTCACCAGGTCCGGTTTATGAAACCCAGAGAACAGGCTGCAGAAAGGATCAGTCTGTTGTTTTCCTTCTCAATCACCTGAGAAGATTCTCTGATTAATGGTGATGAAACAGATGACGAGGTTCACAGAGAAGCCGTCAGCGTTCGGGCGGCTCAGAGCAGCAGCTGTGAAGCGACGAGTTCAGGTGTCTGAGGTTCTGGTTCGGACTCAGATCCTCAGAGTTTCTCTCACGCTTCTTAAATCTTGGTTAAAAAGTGAAGGTGAACAAACTTCTGCTGTCACCGCTCCTCAGGAATCTGATGATCCGCAGCAGCTTTAGTGTTTATTTCTTGAGTCTGATGTATTTTACTTTCCTTTATTTCTGTCCACGTTATAACCTGGTTTCATTTCTCTCATTGTTTCACTTCTTCTGTTTTTTAGTGATAAATTCTCGTCACCTTGTTGTGATCGGCTCTGGATAAAAACGTTCCTATAATAAATGATACTGCACCTGCTAAAAATAAGAGACAGCAAGGCAGTAACGGAGCTCGCTGTCACGCTCAGACGTCGCTTTAATCAGCGAGTTGATTGATTGATTTTTCGGAGACGAACCTTTAAGGTTCGGACTCAGGTCTGTGACGTTAGAAATCCCAAATCTCAATCACTGTCAAAGTCGAACCAACAAAAGTGCTTCTTCTTCAGATACTGTGACAAAGACGCCAAACAAGTTACTGAAATGAAAACAATAATTTTACGCCTTTTGTTCGGATCCATCAGGAACAGTCTTTAGCTCCGATAATGAAGATTTCTACACAATTTGTAGAGTCTGGATCGTTGCAGAACATTGATGAAATCATATTAAATACAGACCTATTCGTAGAAATGACCTTTTACGCAGTTTCTATATTTAAATTGTTACGCAGACAATAATATTGTAGCAGTAAAGTTCATTCAGTCACAGAGAAGTAAACTCTCTGTCGCTCTCTGCAAACAACAGGAACTATATTTTAATTCTCTTAAAGCTCCTCCAGTGTAAAGGTCTGTGTCCATGTGTAGTGTGATTATAGATTATAGATCAGCTCTAGCTTCTATATTAATACTGTGAAAGTATCAAAGCCTCAGTCCACAGAGAAATGCACACAGCCTGTATTCAGAAACTGAGCCTTAAAACCAGCCGTCAGGACTTCTGGAACTTTGTGATGTCACAACAAAGCAGTCACCAAGCCCCGCCCACCTGGACCCACCATCCAAACCTTGCAGGATTTGGTTTCTCTGAGTGTTTTTACCTGAAATCTGTTTTATTTTTATTGGATCACTCAGAAAACAGTCAGCCAATCAGAAGAGAGGCTCAGAGAAACTACATAGGATAAACGCTGAAGTTGTTTTCGTTGCTTTATTGGACTGTGTGTGTGTGTGTGTGTGTGTGTGTGTGTGTGTGTGTGTGTGTGTGCGTGTTTGATGGACGTACCCGCCTTCGAAGATCTTGATACGGGTCGGTTCGTTGCTGGGCTGTTTGACTGAGACCTCCTTCTCTACCTGCTCTTCCTTCGAACGGTCCCATGACACCACTCCCTTCATCTTCCTCCCGAAATGACTTACGTCGACGGGCATCAGCTCCGGCTTCAACTGCACAGACGAGGGAGGTGTGAAGGAGAGGAGGGGTACATGCGTGTTTTAAACTTGTGTCACATCGTTACGGGACGTACCTGATCAAACCGCAGCTTCCAGGCCACTGACGACACCAGTTTTCCGGAGCTGGGTGGCGACATGGCGGCTGTTGTGTACATCAGGTCGGTGTTCCTCCTCTGTTTGGACCTGAGCAGGGCCAGCGCAGCCTTTGTGCTGAGGTTCAGAGGGTTGGGGTTGTAGGAGTTCACGCACCATGAACCGTAGACGGAGCTGCGCAGAGCGGCCTGGGTGCTGTTGGGTTTGGTGTACTTCAGGAAACACCAGCTGACTCGGCTCATGGTGCGCAGGCTCGGGAACTGGAAAAACTGCTGCACGTCGGCCACGTCAGTGAGGAGCAGAGTCTGACCCACTGCTGCGGACTGTTGGTTAGCAGCTAGCTGCACCAGCATGCTAACAGGGAGTTTACTGGGGGGAGGCTGCTTCGGTGCGTCACTATCTTCTGCGTCGTTGGAGGAGACCATGGACTGGGGGCTGGAGCTGGGCTCTGGAGCTGAATCGTCCACATCCAGCTCCTCTGGGGAGTCCCGGCCTCCTGAAGCCGGTGACCGGTCCGTAACAATCTGGAGAGGAGGGGTGAAGCTCTCGGGCCGGGGCACGTCAGGGAGGTGGGGGGCAGAGGAACGGACAGGGATGGCGATCTTGGCGGCAACCGGGAAGTCGCTCAGTGGTGGAGACGAGGACATCCTCTCAGACTCGTCCATGGAGCCCTCGCTCTTCAGACGGGCTCGCTGACCTCTGCTCTGCCTCTTCTCAGGCTTGTTGCTGCTGCTCTCAGTTCCACTCAGCTCCACGGCGCCCATCTCCTTCACGATCTGTCCGTACATCCTCTCCTCCTTCACCCTCTTCTGCTGCTTTGTCTCGATGAAGAGCTCCAGTGAGCTGGCGGGGGAGAGCATGCGCTTGCTGCCGCCGATGCCGGACCCCGAGGCGTCGGTGGTGGATATGGTGCCTGACGTTAGCGACAGCGGGATTCCTGTGTTGAGGCGTTGCTCCGGCAGTGAATCTGGAACCTTCCAGAGCGGGTAGCGCAGCACTGAGCCGTCGGTCTGTCCCAGGAAGTGTGACAGGTTGAAACCTGTTCCACTGATGCCTCCTCCAATTCCTCCAGGAGGTTTACTGACACCAACCGGAGGAGACATGTTGCTGTTGTCGGCGCTGGCTAGGCCCACCCCTTGTGCTCCACTGCCGTGGGTAGCTATCAGCTGACTAACACTGGTGTACATAACACTACCGAATGATGGCACATGGGTTTGGATCCGCACAGGAACAAGCATGCCAGGCAAAGAGGCTTGGGACCCCAGGTTCTGGGTGGCGAAGACGGGCTGGATCTGCTGCAGGAGCATGGATGTGGTGGTGGAGCTGGGCATGGGGAGCTTGGAGCCAAAGTTCTGCTGCTGCGACAGAGGAGACGTACGAGATGAGAAAGAGGCCGGGTACATCTGAGAGCTGGGATTTTCTGACTTCCCGTCGTGTGGCTGTTGGTCGTGGATTTGCTTCAGGGAGTGTAGCGGCTGTTGTTTGAGCGGCGGGTGTCCGGGCAGGGCGCCGGGTGATCTGATGTGGAGCTTCTGGAGCTGCTGCTGCTGCTGGGAAAGCTGCTGTCTGGGGCTCTGTCCGGCCTCCTGGCCCCAGAAGAGACCTGGCTGCTGGAAGGAAAGGAAGGGGGGGCCACTCTGGTACTGCTGCATTACTTCCTTGTTCATGACCTCATGACCTGGATGTTCTCCCTCAGATGACGAGCCCTGCGCCTGTAGACGATGCTGCTGGGACCTAATATGGAGAAAAGGTTGAATATTCTTCTTATTATAATAAGTATTACATGTAATAATACGCTTGATAGTAATGACAGGAAAGGGAGCAGATGCCATATAGTAACACACACACACACACACCTGGAACTTTGTGATGTCACAACAAAGCAGTCACCAAGCCCTGCCCACCTGGACCCACCATCCAAACCTTGCAGGATTTGGTTTCTCTGAGTGTTTTTACCTGAAATCTGCTTTATTTTTATTGGATCACTCAGAAAACAGTCAGCCAATCAGAAGAGAGGCTCAGAGCCTCCTCTCTTCTGATTGGCTCACCGACCTGTTGTTACTAGAGCTCCAGAGAGAAGCCTGAGAGAGGAGATGTAAAACTACACTGAGATGGTTTTTATATCTTCTGATGGATCAACACTTCAAATAAAACACAGAAGAAGAAACATGGAGCTTTAAAGTTTGCTGGAAACCGTTTCTTACCTGTTGTAGAGTGGCTCATCCTGCAGACTGTCCTCACTGATACTCTGCTGGAGGAGATGCTGGTGGTGCTGTTGGTGTTGATGAGATCCTATACCTGTGAATAAAACATGAAAATATAATCCATTTCATGTAATGAAATTCTTCCCTACAAATGTTCCTCCCATTGGTTTGAGTTTGATCCAACCACCTCAAACCCTGCGTCGTTTACTGAGCAGAGACGGACCCCGAAAAAACAACCATGTTATCATGATACTACAATTTGCATCTAAGAATTGGAGGAGTTTTATAAATGTGTTCTTTCCTCAGCCTCGATGTGTCTTAACAAATCAAATATAATATTTGTACTGTAAACCGAGCCTTACCACCAGTGCTACTGCCAACTCTCTTGGTTCTGCCGGCTACATCGCTGCTGCTGTGGGGGGATCCTGTTGGTCCGGACCAAGCCCCGTGCTCCAGGCTCTCCTGTTTGATTGACATCTCGGCCCCCCCTGGTTCCTGGGCGACCGCCTCTGGATAAACACTCAGTGAAGCCTGTCAAAGGGAAGGGAGCGGGTCAGTCAGTCAGTCATGAAATAAAATAATATGATTCTTACTGTGTGAGGAAATTTGGTGGAGGTGCCAAGACAGACAGATCTCAGACCTTTGTGAGACCTTTTTTCCTCCAGGGTATGTACTTGCTCAAACTAAAGAACAAAAATCTACAGCTTCCAATCAACTGTTAAATAATAATAATAATGATGATGATGATGATGACAGGGGGTTGTTTTTTGTTTTTTGCTACCTGTCGGACGAGGTATCCACGCCGGCGTTCCTTCATTGCGGAGGCACTGGAGTACAGCTCTCCCTGTCTGGAGGTGGACAAGCTTCCATAGTCGAAGGATTTGCTGCGCATCTCAGGCAACTCTGTGGGCAGCGTGCATGGCGCCTGCTCCGATGAAGACCGCCTCATCTCCCTCTGCTGGTGGTGGCTGGAATGACCGCTGCCGGGGACCGTCAGGAACTCCGACTGCTTAACTCCACCACCGGAGGCTGACGAGTCGTCCTGGTTCAGAATCACAAAGAAAAAGTGTTGATAGTTTGGAAGCTTTTGGGGCATGTTGTGTTTTACAGGTGCTGCATGAAAATATAGTCATATTAGAGATGTTACAGGTATAAAAAAAGTAATGATAATGTACTGTGATCATTGTAGGACCAGTGCAAGCAGATTATACCAGAAAAACTACCTTAACTGCTGGAGAGGTAGTTCAGATACTTGAAATTACCATATTTAAAAGGAGGTACCTGTTTGGTGGGTGAGATGGACTTGAGGCCTTCATCTCTGTCGAATGACATGGAAAAGGAAGAGGACAGGTTGCTCTCCTGACTGGGGCTCCGAGAAAGGCTGGTGCAGGTCGACTCAAAGCTCGATTCCCCAGACGAGTGCTCCATGTCCGTCAGGCGCAGCCTCTTCTTCTTGGGCGGGAGCTTTTCTGATGGCATCTGGGAGAGCGTGTCACTCCTCTGCGGCAGCTGAAACTCCTCCATGTGCTGCTGCTGCTTCTCTGGCTCCTTGGTCATCGGAGCTTCTGTATCTTTCTCGGGCTTGTCCGGCTCCTCCGTCACCCTGATCTCAGGAACCTGGATGTTGGGTTGTCGGACTAGTTTGTGTGGGATGTGATAAGGCTGGCCGGGTGAGGCCGCAGCGGATGAGGATGAGAGGGAGGCCAGGTCGCTGTCACTTTGCAGCTGCTGCTCTGTGCTCTCTGTCCTCAGCAGGGCAGATTCAGGACTCAGAGCATCTTCAAAGATCTCTGTGTCCGACTGCTCCGAGTACTGGCTAGGTGGTCCTTTATCTGAAGGCTGATACCCCGGGTGCTCAAAGGACTCTGACTTCTCAAAGGAATTTGGCCGGCTGAGGGAGTTGGTGTGTTGGATGACCGATATGACATTCCCAGCTGCCTTCCTGCCCTCAGAGTCAGTAAACAATGCAATGTCCTCGGAGCACATGCTGGCACAGGTATCAAAGCTGTCGGACTGGCTGTGAGCGCTGTGCAGGGAGCCCTTCCCTGTTGGGGTGGCTCTCGACCCATCAAGACTACCTTGTTTAAACTCATAGTCCCCTATCATCTCCACTGACCCACTACAGCTGCTGTCACAGTGTCCAGGGCTGTCCTCCTCATCTCCAACACTCTTCTCTTTCCTCCTTTTCCTTGTGGCTATTTCAGACATGCTAACTTTAGTACCATATGGGCTGTAAGCAATGTGCTCCGGGACTCCTGGGCTGCGCTCACCGATCTTCATACCCAGAGACGAAGCTAAGTTCTTGGGCATGTGTCCGTAGCCCTCGGCTTCTCCTACATGGGCTTCATTGGCTGAATGTTCAAACGCAGCCTGTCTTCTGAGTCTACGAAGCCCCGGTGGGTAGAACACATCGTCCGATGTCATCATCTCATCGAAGGAGTGGCTGCCCCGAATCCCTGGGGGGACGCTGAGGGTGGGAGGGGAGGACGTTGGCATGGAGTTACTCCTAATAAGGGGCCCAGAATCTGATGGAGGCTCCAGAAGCCCTGTACTGCTTTGACAGGGTCCTGTTGGATACTGCTTGGGATCTCCAGAGATGCCTACGTCCCCTCTGAAACAGATATGATCCTCAGCGATCTTCCCCATATCCAGGATAGCAGCACCTGGTTGCTTTAAGCTCGCCAGGCTGCCCGGGTCTGCCCCCGCCATGCCCACTGTGATAGACTGCCTGGATCTAGAGTTGGGTCGGTAGTACCAAGTCCGACCGAACATAATCTCTTCGTACGTCTTGACATTAGTATTGGGAGGGCTGATCTGCTGCTCCGCACTCTCGGAGCGGGAAAAGTATCCAGAGTCTGTGCTGCCTTTGCTGTGAGGGCTGAGGAGGTTCAGGGACTGGGACATGGCACAGTCAGTGTCCTGGCCCTTTTTCTCAGTCAGCCTCAAGGCCAAACGTTGTTTTATGGTGGGGGAGTCATCCAGTGAATGCGCTCTTCCACCAGCCTGCGATGCCAACATGTGGTGTGACCCCTTTATGTCCTGAAAGGGTGGGCACTCCATCCCTGTGGAGGGGACTCCCCCTGGCCGGGGGACGATAAGGATAGGCACTTTCATAGATCCCACAGGCAGCTCTTCAGCTGAGTCTGCATATGCTGGTTCCACACCACCTGTACAGGGAGAGACAGTGGAGCAAAAAGTAAAGTAGAAAGTATAAGAAGCAGGTTAGGATTGATTAAAAACGAGCAGAAAATGTTAAAAATCTAAATCTTTTTCAAGTTCATGGCCCAGTTGAAAATCTCAAAGTTGCCCACATCCGACCCCATAACGACACAGAAGCCAAATAATGCCATGTCTTAAAGATTATTTCATTTAAAAACATTATTTATTATCTTGTGGTTGGGAAACACTGTTTTACCGAAAACCTTTTTCAAAAACACTTATTGATTTCACTGACACAGGGAGTGAAACTAGCCACATGTCTGTGACAGGATGTCTATGAACCAAAACATATTGGTTTCTGAAAAATTGGGCTTTTAAGGAACAGAACTATGTCCGAATCCTTATAATTAAATTTTTCTAAATGCGTCTTGTTGAGTAAAAATGACCTGTACTCTTGTCAGCTTCAAAGGAGATCTGCGGGATGGGGCTGTCTTTGTCCGTCAGCATGGTGGAGCCCTCCACACCTTCCTCGTCTGTGTCGGTGCTCTGCTCTCCGTCTGAGTGGACCTCAGCCTCGCCCACCGGCGACGCCTGGTCCATGTCCCCGCTGCGCGCCACAGCTAGCTCTGAAAACGGTACGAGTCCAGCCTTGATGGCATGAGCGTGGGACTTGCGATGCTTGTAAAGGTTGCTCTTGGTTTTGAAGGAGAAGCCACAGGGTACACAGGGGTATGGCCTCTCTCCCGTGTGTGAACGGATGTGCTTCTTCAGGACGCTGGGCTTGGCGCACGCTCGGCCACAGTAGTGACAGATGTACTTACCGGGCTTTTTCGGCTTCTGCTCCTTTTTGCTGTAGCCCTCCTCTCCGGGCTCAGGGCCCGACTGAGAATACTGTCCGAAGGAGCTGGGTAAACTGGGGGATTTCTGTCGGGTAAACCTTCCTGCCCCGGCCCCATGAGGGTGAGTGTGTCCCGGGTGTCCTACAGGGTACAGATCATCTGAGGGCAACTGGCCGGCGAACGGCCAGGCATGAGGCTCCAGGCCTGGCTGGGGTTTGGCTCCTGAGAGGAAGCGCTCAGTTTGGGGGTGCTGAGGGTATGGCTGGCCCAGCTGGTAGGAGTATCCCCTTGGGAACCCCTGAGCAAAGGGCCCTTGGGGGTCTTGAGATGGCGGGCCTCCTATGGCCCCAACTGCAGAGGGTCCAGATAGCAGCTTTCCAGAGTTCCCTGTGATTGCGTACTTTTGCTGAGGTGCCGATCCCCCGGTGGCGCCGCACGGCAAACTCTCGCGGTGTTTTGCCTCTGGGTCAGCGAAAGTGCTTCTTTTGGTGGTGGCTGAGGGCTCGGACGCCCACTTCCTCTGCAGGGGCACCTTCTCCTTCAACGGTTCCTTGTTTGAGCATTTCTGCCCGGCGGCAGCTGATTCACGAGCCTCCATGTTCGTGAAGCTCTTCTATGGGTAAGAAGAGGGAGGAGAGA
>NW_019525552.1:407775-411882 GCF_002814215.2 Seriola lalandi dorsalis | reverse complement strand
GGTTCTGGAGGGTTACCAGTTCCCCAATCTACCAGACATGATAGCTGAACCTTTGACGGCTGCCGACGAGTTCACAGAAACAGGAAGTACCCATCCATCTGATTGTAGAGCCCGGCTGGAAACAGGAATCAGGAAGTGGAAATAAAAGAGGAGCTTTAGTGGATAACATCAGAAACGTTTCTCTCCTTTTGCCATTTTGTAAACACGCTAACGTTGATGTGCGTTGTTTTTCTGTCCAGTTCATCTAAAGGCAGAAGGATCTGGAGAAGGTAGAAAAACAAAGAGACACGATTGAGGACTTGTGGAGAGCAAATCAAGATTAACATCATGATGAACATTATCAAAGGGTGAGCACTAACTTTTCTTCAGGTGAAAGTGCTTGTAGATCCTCCGTCTGTAGCTTCAACAGTCATTCAGTTTTCTCAAGAAAAGACCTGCAGCGAAACAAAAGAGAAAAGAGGATCATTAGTTTTGTTGATTCTTTCACACAATAATCAAATTCAGTACAAGTCAACCTTTACCCTGACTTCTCCCTGTCACCAGACGTTGGATTTGAAGTACTTTACAGTAAGACATAACGTTTTCGTAACAACACACACGTTGTTGTACAGGTCATAAGGAAAGAACGAGGCTGATGTGCGAATGTAAATGTCATTGATTGCTCAGTTAGTTCCTTCACACTGGAATCCATCTGTGCTTTCTGCCTTTTCCACCCCTTCCTCCCTCCCTCCCTCCAGCCCGCCCTCCCTCCTCCTTCCACTCGGGTGAGTCACCGATGCAAAGCAAACCCACGCTGTTCCTAAAAAGACACAAAGGCTTATAAATAGTGCTGTGGAAGTGACGTCGGAGTGTCATAATGTGTGTAGGCGTCCAAAAAGGCCGAGTCGAAGAGCAGTCATGAGCGCTCGCACCTTTCCTTCCTCCCTGGCTGTCAGAGTTTGTTCTAACTTGGTATGTACTCTGTCCAAAAGCAAACACACGCACACAAAGACACACACACACACACACACACACACACACACACACACACAGGAACACAAAGAGACACACACACATACGTACGTACAGTACTTGAAGACTTTGCAACTGCACTGCAAACACTGCAGCAGACAGAGTATACGTGTGTGTTTCCGTTGCTTAACGTTTCTTAACCACACTAACACCTGATAGCAGAAGCACAGAGCAGCAGAGCACACGCACACGCACACACACACACACACACACACACACACATATGCCTGCTGAAGTTGCAGTTTTGCTTTGTATTTCCTCATCTCAGGGTTTAAACAACCTCCCTCGCACTCTGATTGCGACACACACACACACACACACACACACACACACACACACACACACACACATCAGATCCATTATCTCAGACATATTTTTATGTTTTCCATGGTGTCATGAGTTGAAGAATGTGGTATGAAACCCAAAGGACCGACTCCTGTGTCAGAAACAATGGGTGTCCGGTTTGATCAGCATCCAGCTCAGTATGATGCTGATTGGTCAGCAGGAGGGTCAGCTGACACGACCACAGACGTGGCCTGCTCATAGGAGTTGGTACTAATGGTAGGCAGCTTTATTTGTATAGCACCTTTCAAACACAGTGGCTGTTCAGTGGAACACAGTGAAGAGCTGCACAGACAGAAGAGGAAACACAGGTACGGTGGCTGGGAGGTGCCACAGCTGGAAGCAAGAAGTCTACATCTACTTTTTAATCACATGATGGTTTAAAACCCGACATCTGTCTTGGGCGTCGTGTCCGACATCTTCCTCGCAGGTAAATTAATGCCGCACTGAATGCTATTACTTGTTAATGATCCATAGAGACATTATAAATTAAATAGAGAAGCTTTTTACGCTTTTTACAGGGAACTTTCTGCTCTAGAACGTTTGTTTTTAAGAAGTAATGAGATTCAAAACGTGTTTTTACTGTGCGTGGTTTTTAAATAAAGTTTTAAAGAACAAGCATTCGGACAAACTTGCTAACTATCTGTTTCATCTACGTCAGAGCGGCAGAGCAGTCAAAGCTCTCAGTCTGAACGTACAGTAAGGTTTGCGTTACACTCAGTTTCCCATCATCCCACAGGGAGAAAATGGAAGCCCAACCCCCAAGAACATGTGACCTTTAGAACTGAAACATCAATAGAGATGACTAAGACGACTTCAGTGACTTCAGAGCAAAGTCTATATATGATATTTATATATATATATATATATATACATATATTTACACATATAAATATATTTATATGTAGACTGAAAGTTGAACTCACCAATCAAAGTTCAACCTCTTCTCATCTCAGTCCAAACATTTTCCCTCCTGATTAATGATAGTCCTCAAAATTCACTTTAAAACTTTAGCTGCCATTTGTGGTCGCCAGTGGATGAACCAGCTTGATGCAGCTCACTCACACACACACACACACACACACACACACCTCTGGACAGCTATCTGACCTCCTGAATCTCAGCGTGACACCCAGCACAGTCTGACCTCGAGGCCTGCAGATAACTGTTGGTTAAACTCCAGTTTGACCCGTATGTACAATGACTGGTTTTGTAATGAGGCTGCTGAATGGCGGCCGTCTGCAGCGCGAGTGGGAGCGTGTAGTGAATGGCTTACATAAAGCTTTATTCACAAGCACCGACACAACCTGCCCCAGTTCCTGTGTGTAGGAGAGACACAGCTACTGGCGTTGTTTTTTGTGTGCGAGTGTGTGCGAGTGTGTGCGAGTGTGTGCGAGTGTGTGCGAGTGTGTGCGAGCGTGGGAAGTGAGTGTGCCAGTTGTGTACGGGGGAGGAGGAGGGAGGGAGGAGGGAGGAGGAAGGAGGGGCTGGCAAAGGGCATGACGAGACACCCGAGTTGTAGGTAGGTCAAAACAAGTCGCATTCACAGGCTACACTCAGAGGTAAAAATAGCTCGGCGCACACACTCAAACATTCTCACACAGTGATTATTCACAACGCTTTAAATAACCAGAGTCAGTGAACACAACGCAGCAGAGATCAGCTCTCCCAGTCGAAACACATCCTGCTGCTTTTTTATACTAAATGCACATTTGATCTCTTCCTTCTCTCTCTCTCTCGTGTGTGTGTGTGTGTGTGTGTGTGTGTGTGTGTGTGTGTGTGTCACCGTCATGTGTGTTGAGTGTGAGTGCGACTGCAGTGAAAACACCTGACGAGGCGCCGGGATCCGAACGACGCCGCCACGCTCAGGTGTTTACTGAGATGCTGGCGATGAAACAAACGCCTACATGACATCACTGAACAGCTGATTTATGTTTATGTTTTTGTTCAAACCCACAGCTGATGGTGAATCCACAGCTCACAGCTGGATTCTTATTACTACCATTAATTGATTGACGGTTACTGATACCAATCAGTTAATATCATATTTGTACTGTATCTGCTGTGTGCCTGCTTAAAGTAACTATCACTGTGATCAGTCTGCTTGTGGAGACATTACATCAGGCTGATTGATTTATCATTCATTGATTGTTTCCTGTTGCACAAAACACCTGAAGTTTTCTACTTAAGTTCCACACTAAAAGGTTTCTCTAGTTAAGGAAATATTTAAGGCATTTGCAGCAGTGAAAAAGACTTTACAGCGGTAAAATTCTACTGTTTCCACGGAGACCGTTGATTTGCTGCCATTAGCACTTGATGTGTGCAACAGTTTAAATGCATTCAAAGGAAACCTTAAGGAGAAAAGACACAGGGTGTTCTCTGCACCTGTTTTTATTTTAAGGAAACTCTTAACTTAAAGTGTTTTATTCTTTGGACCCATGAAGCTGAGACACAGAAACATACAAGAGGCTGAAAGAGTCAGACACACACACACACACACACACACACACACACACACACATACACACACACACACACACACACACACACACACACCCTGGAGGTATGAACACTGTGTGGGCATTAATCATGCACTAAGAACAGAAGGCTGTGTGTGTGCATGTGTGCGTGCGTGCTCGTGAAGTGTGTGGGAGGCTGTTCAATCCTGAGGGCCAGAGGCAGTCTCTCTCTCTCTCTCTCTCTCTCTCTCTGTCTCTCTCTCTCTCTCTCTCTCTCTCTCTCTCTCTCTCTCTC
>NW_019525552.1:397648-407365 GCF_002814215.2 Seriola lalandi dorsalis | reverse complement strand
TGTGTGTGTGTGTGTGTGTGTGTGTGTGTGTGTGTGTGGCTAGTTATTCTTAAATTGGCTCGCCAGGGTGCCGCATACCGATGGGAATGGCTGGAATTCCTGTGACACAAAAAACAGAGAAAATATCTCTGTTCATCTCTGTGTGAGTGTGTGTATGTGTGTGTGTGTGTGTGTGTGTGAGTGTGTGTGTGTGTGTGTGTGTGTGTGTTTGTCTTGTGACTCATTTTTTAGACCGTATACAGCATTATATATTTCTAACAATAAGAGCATGAAACACAGTGACAGAGAGGACAGGAGAGGAAACAAGTGTGCACCAAGAGGGATCGAAGAACAGAAAGGAACAAGGCGGGGGACCCTCCTGCAAATAAAGGAAGGGAATAAGGTGTCAAGGATACAGGAAAAGACAAAAGGAGAAGAGGGAGAAGTGAGGGAACGAGAATACAAAGGAAAAGAGCTGAAGACAACACAGATGAGGAAACATGGATACCAGGGAAGTGCACAAGTGGACAAGGATACAGAGGACAAGGATGCAGGAAAAGGACAGAAGAGGGAACAAGGATAGGGAACAGCAGCACCGGAGGAGATAACAGGAACAAAGGAGAAAACAAACAACCTGCAAGAGAAGAAGAAGAAAGGGAACAAGGATGCACATGAGGAAATAACGATGGAGGAGAGTAAACAAGGAGACTAACACAGGACGAAGACGAGGGAACTAAGACAATAGAGAGGGAACAGGGTGCAGATGAGGGAACAAGGACACAACAAAGATACCTAAACAGGAGATTAGGAAACAAAGGCTAGGGAAAGGGAACAAGGATACAAACTAGGGAACTAGGGCACAACAAAGAGACCTTAAAAGTGTAGATATGGAGTGAGGATAAAGGAGAAGCGCTGAGGACTCAGGTGAGAATGAGAGTCATGCCAGGTGATATCAGGTTATACCACCACCTTCCTCACACACACACACACACACACACACACACACACACACACATACACACACACACACACACAGGTATAGGTACACCAAATACATGTATGCATGGATTAGATACAAAGACACACACACAAAGGCTGGGCTCATATTTCTGAGCGGTAGGCGAAGTGTTCTGGTACTTTGGGTGGTCAGACGCTGCGTAAATTATTTAAACATGGTACTAATGGTTTCCATTCAGTGATTAACCACTTTATGCAGCCACAGAGAGAGAGAGAGGGAAGGAGAGAGGGGCGATCGAGGGCAGCTGGCACTGTGTTTGTTTTTTGGCTCTGCTCTGTTTGGCCCCAACTGGACCGAAACCACACACACCTCCATTAAAACACTACCTTTGTTTCACCTGGGGGGAGGTAGATGTTACTGGAACAAAGAGCTGGACTCAAGAGTGTGTGTGTGTGTGTGTGTGTGTGTGTGTAGGTTTGTTCATGTATCACAGTGCAGATAATCTGATTGAATCTCGTTTGCCAGGTGACTTCCAGTATCCATCCGTCCTCACAGACGCTGGAACAGTTAACATGTGAGTCCTCTCATTACACAGATCAAGGGAATGAGGTCGCAAGGATACAGATGAGGGAACAAGGATACAGATGAGGGAACAAGGATACAGATGAGGGAACAAGGATAAAGATGAGGGAACAAGGATACAGATGAGGGAACAAGGATAAAGATGAGGGAACAAGGATACAGATGAGGGAACAAGGATACAGATGAGGGAACAAGGATACAGATGAGGGAATAAGGATACAGATGAGGGAACAAGGATACAGCAGGAGAAAGGAGGATGCAGGGGGCAGGATATAAATTCAGAGGGAAGAAGAAGAAGATAAAAGTCAACTTGTTGTTTATACGTGAGTCTCGCTCTCACGTCTGCAGGTGAGTCAACGATAGCGTTCTTCTCAACATCACTTCCTGGACCAGGAGCCTCTCAGTCAGGTACAGAAACCACACCTACACAACCGACTCCGCCCACCCCCGTCACTCATCAGCTGTTGACTCAAGGTCCCGCTTACCAGGAAAAATGGGTACACACACACACACACACACACACACACACACGTGCACTGCTGCTGAAAATGTATTTAGTGTATTTATGTTTTTACTGTTGCAAGACAAATTTCCATCTTGTGCAAATCTGATGGACAATAAAGTTTTATTTTATCTTATTTTATTTTATGCAAAACGTCTGTCAGATGGACGTCATGTGGTCCAGGAAGTGGCGTGAGGTAGGATCCAGGTGAAAATGAAGGATGTGCAGGAGGATTTTTAAAGCATTTTCTCTGTTTCTTTCTCACAGTTGTTCGATTTGCTCTCTGGTATTTATCTGTTTAAATGCACAACATTCGTCCTCCATCAGCTGACGTTCGTTTCTGGCTGAGACTCTCTGACGTTCGCACATCAGATTTCAGAGATGTGACCACGGACACAGACGAGTGGAGGCAGGTTGGTCCAGGATCACAGGCCTGCGCATGTTTTTGTCCGTCTAACTCATTATTTATTCATTTATATTTTCATTCTTTTTTAAACACAACAATAAAATGATGCAGAGTAAAAACAAATAAAATAAAACTACATGTGCAATGTCAAAGATTATGCCAGAAAGAAAAAAAAAAAGAAACCAGAGGTTGAAAAATTAAACTCGTAATGAAGTCTTCAGTCTGAAAACAGCTCTGTGGTTTGACAGGATTATTATAATTTGAGGGTAATGTGAAGAAAAGCAGTTCTGTCTGAGAGAAAACATCCCTTTAAATTTGCGGGTGAAAACAGAAACAGTGTGTGCATGTGAACCGTGAGCGGGCTGAAGTTTAAATTTAAAACATTTTAAGACCGTCTCTGCGCCAGGCCAAATAAAATTTCAAGCCAATTTCACCCCCCGCCAGAAGTTTTATAAATAAAAATGCACTTGCTCAGCAGTTATATTACAATACCTGCGTTCTTACATCAGCCCAGGTAGAGCTTTTACACAGCGTTGTGTTGAAAATTAAAAAGTCATGTGTGGAGTGTGTTGCCTGCGTGAGGCTTGTGGAAATTAGAAACATCGCTTTCACTCTGCAGAGCTGCACCTACTGTGCCCTTGAGCAAGGCACAAGCTGAGCCGAAGCAGCTGAGGTGAAGGCCGACAGCAGGAGGCCGTGGTTTAACCAGGAAGCTCCCAGCAGGACACGAGTGCAGCTTTATGAGCGTTAAGACGATTAACACGTGTGGAGCTGACCATTGTTTTAATGTCAGGTATGAGCGTGCGTCTTCAGGTGTTAAAGCTTCATGTTTTCTTCTTCTCCTGTGTTTTATCTTTAAGTGTTGATCCATAAGAAGATATATTTGTGGTTTTAAGAAGCAAAAAACCATCTTCTTCTGATTGGCTGACTGTTTTCTGAGTGATCTAATAAAAATAAAGCAGATTTCAAGTAAAAACACTCAGAGAAACCAAATCCTGCAAGGTTTGGATGGTGGGTCCAGGTGGGCGGGGCTTGGTGACTGCTTTGTTGTGACATCACAAAGTTCCAGAAGTCCTGACGGCTCGTTAGCTCAGCTGCTATCTGCATAACTCAGGGGAATCTTTCAAATGTGGCACAAATCCTCCTCCGCTATCACTCTTTTGATAAAACACATTAGCTGGCCGCCATTTCTGGCAAGGAAATGTTATTTTTTGCAATAAGTTCATCAACTATTTTCTCATATGAATCATCCAGGTGTCAAACAATGTAGAAGGTGAAATTTAGTACACTGTAAAAAATGAAATGAAAGTATATTTCAGCAAAAATATTACTCACAAGAAAGCTTTCTACCTAGCCTAGCGCTAGCGAGTTAGCCTAGAGAGCTAATGTTAAGAAAATTTACAGAACTTTCGGTTCATCATTCATAATAATTTCTGTTTTATGCAGAATTTTTCACATGAAAAATTAGAAACTGCACAAATGAAGCTCTGAGGAAATGTAAGAGTTGACTTCCTCAGACTCTAAAACACAGAAACCAATAGCAAAATCATAAAATCCTGTCGTAAAATATGTGTTTCCTATGTCAGAAATGGCGGCCATCTTTAAATTTCTAATGGGATTTTTCAAATGAATGGCCCCGGACGGATAAAAATACACATTTTGGTGCTTGTATCCACATTTGACGGATTATAGCAGTTATCTGCTGCACCAACACGAGACCTTTAATCTGCAGCACTCACAGGTATCCACCACCTTCTCTCCACCTGTCTCCTCTGCTGCTGGTTCTCTCACTTCCCACATTTTCCAGAGAGCTTTTTGACAGCCTCCAGAGAAAGTGCCTGAGCCGGTTGCCGTCACCTCTGGGTCGTGTGCGTAGGTGGACAGAGAGCTTTTCCAGCCCAAATTCACTGAGACTTTCTCGTAACCCATTCTTCCCTTTTTTACTGGCACTGCATTGAATTCTGGTCTATTTTCTGCTCTTGTGGGTGCAAAAATCAGCCTCTGCCTCTTTTACAATGGATTTCTTTTTTTCTTTCGGTGAGAGTGCTGAACGACAGTGTGAAAAGCAGCTCCAGAGAGAGACCTCGCTCTTTCAGGCAGCTATATCCCCTCGGAGGTACTGACATTCAAATCTGGGCAATTACCTGTGAGACGGACGGTTTCATATTTAGGAGAAAAGAAATTAAAAAACGAGGCGTTAAATATGTTATTGAGGGACAAAACCAAAGGGGGCAACAACAGTCATTAGTAACATGAATAGCTGCTGTCAGGTGACACCTTTGTCCCTCAGTTTGTCATGATTTTCATGCTCTTAATTAAATTAAACGACTCTTGTGTTTTAATCCTCAAGGCTCATGAACCTCAAAACCCAGAATGCATCTTAAAAAGAAAGAAGACTGGTGATCTTTCATTTCTGCCGCCCAAGGACCTGCAACACGATCCAAGGCTCCGCTCGCTCTGTTAATACCTCTGTATTCCACAAACAGCCAGTTGGGGTTTGAAAATGTTGAACTTTTTCTGAGGTAATAAAGAAGAATCTTTTAAAGAGAGTATTTTAACATTGTTGAGAGTCCTTGGGAAACAGAAATCACTCATCATCACATTCAGCACCTGGACCAGAAAGACAACGGTGTGGATGTGTTCTTCACACTGGCTTCTTTCAATTCCAATATTTGGGAAAAGTTCTGAAAATTATCGTAAAGGTCCAAACACAAACCTACATTTATCAGTGAATTCTGAAGCTCAGTGTGAGCTGCTCCACCGTCACCATCTTGGCAGTTTTAACATGGGAGTCTATGGGGATCGACTGCAGCGGCTTCATGTTTCAGCCCTGCAGGTCGGTGCTGGGTGTAGTACAAGCGCAGTATGAATGGGTGAATGTGACCTGCAGTGAAAAGAGCTTTGAGTGGTTCTATGGACTAGAAAATAATAAGAACATTTACCATCTCAGGGCCTGATCACAGCAGCAGTGGTTTGAACTCTGACACATGAATTTGATGTGTCAAGCTCATTGTGTCTGAAACAGAGGAAGCTATCGTGTTAGCTGTGTCGCACCATTACATCTCTTCAGAGATGAGGCACGTTTTGCAGCTAGTTTCACAAGCTGACTTGTACTTCCATGTTAGCTCATCAACCGGCTGCTCCTGTGGTCACTATAGATCTTTTTCTACTGGTCGAAAAACCCACTGAGACCCGCTAACATCAGGCTTTTGTCTGCAACGGAAAATCGGCATTGCTCGACAGGTGCTGCTAAACCAAAAACACTGCAGCCACACTGTGGATGAAAGAGTGAAACTGCAGCCCTGAAATAAGTTTCAAAAACACACAATCACTGCAGTTGTAAAAAGAGTCGGTCTCAGCTGCTGAGTGAAGGTGCAGAAAAGAACTTTGCTCTGTGTCTTCCTGGTTTGTCAAGACACCAAGAAATAAAGAAAGTAAAAGGCCCATAAGAAACACGACTGACAGCTGCGTCTACAGTTACAGTTTGTACAGTGTGTGAGAGCTGAGCTTCACACAGCGACTTCAGATCAGCCACAGAGGCAAAAAATAGAAATGGATCCATTTGTGAAATAGAAATATCATCACCTAAAACTCATTATTTCATCTCTCCTCCTCGGGAGTCTGTGCTCAGTCTAAAAGCATCATCCCTCTGTCATCCAGGGACTTAAACTGCCTACTGTTCATGTTGCAGCGGCCATGTTTTGTTTTAATTTAGAGCTGCCAATCATCCGTTAAGCCGAGGCATCGCAGCAGATCTGGATCTGAGCGCGAGGAACGAGGAGAGGCTCTCCAGAAACCACTGAAATGAAATCTAACAGGGTGAGAGAGATGAATCAAATGAACTTCATCTGAACTGTAATGTACACACACACACACACACACACACACACACACACACACACACACACACGCTTGAGCAGACAGCTTGTAGACAGTGATTTACAGCAGGTAGGAAGTCAATTATGCTACTGGATATTTCTGTCAGAAAAAGATATGAGTGTGTGTGTGTGTGTGTGTGTGTGTGTGTGTGTGTGTGTGTGTGCATGAGTGTGTGTGCATGAGTGTGTGTGTGTGTCTGTGTGCATGAGTGTGTGTGCATGAGTGTGCGTGTGTGTGTGTCTGTGTGCATGAGTGTGTGTGTGTGTCTGTGTGCATGTGTGTGTGTGTGCCCTGAATAGAGTATGTGTGTGGGAGGTGGCAGTACAGGCAGCTTTGCTGAGACAGGACGACTGTGTGTGTGTGTGTGTGTGTGTGTGTGTGTGTGTGTGTGTGTGTGTGTGTGTGTGTGTGGGCGGAGGAAGTTCTTGGTGTGCCAAGGTTACAGTGCTGCTGCTGCTGCTGTTATAAAAGCCTCAGTTACACAACGGAAATGCTCCAAACTTAACGGCGCTCTGTGATGGAGAAGAGATCTGACTTCATCATCTATCTCTTCACATTCACCAGGACACTTTCACTGTTTCCACTTGACCAAAAAAGAATCTCTAAATGATGTTTGTGTCTCTGGGATGAGCACAGAAACACCTCCACACCAGGTTTAGATTTAGTAAAGATTTTACACTTTTCTTGTGTTTTATTTTGTACGGTTGATCCATATGTAACCAGTTAGTTTCTAGCATCAGAGACCAAGACGATCTGGTCGATTGTGATCATGTAACTCAAAAGCCCCTACACAAATTAAAGCGAGTATCTGAGCTCATGAACGTAGTTTAACACGTCGTAACACATGTCGTCTCTTATGTGTCCTGTGGAGTACAACAGCAGAACGGGGGAGGTTGAAGGTTTGGATGGTGGGTCCAGGTGGGCGGGGCTTGGTGACTGCTTTGTTGTGACATCACAAAGTTCCAGAAGTCCTGACGGCTGGTTTTAAGGCTCAGTTTCTGAATACAGGCTGTGTGCATTTCTCTGTGGACTGAGGCTTTGATACTTTCACAGTATTAATATAGAAGCTAGACCTGATCTATAATCACACTACACATGGACACAGACCTTTACACTGGAGGAGCTTTAAAACTAACTGCACAGTATTCAACTTGATTGATGATTGATGATTATTTTAATCCCCTGAAGTCAGAAATGAAGGCGACTCGTTCGAGGAGGAAATCCAAAATGACGGGTTAAACTGTTTTACATTCCCACAGATTCATGTTTCACTTGTTGGTTTCTTTCATGCATGAATGTTAATACTGTCCCCTGCAGGCTTCCATAGATAATCTGTGGGAGACGTCTGAATGTGTTTTTAGCAGAAGACATTCGTGTGGTTTCCACAGAGAGGAGAAACGCTGACGGACTAAAACCACTGCAGCATCTGAACTATGGTAAAAAACAGAGGGTTACAATAGAGGGTGGAGATGCAGTGTTTAATTGGTCAATAAAAGATGTCCAGAAAAACAACTGAAAATCTGATAAAGGAGGAAATAAAACAATCTTTCTAACCTTTGGATGCACTCAGAGAAGAAGCTGCAGGGTTTTAAGATGCAGAGTAAACACTTTGTTTTTGTCGTTGTTGGTTTATTTTTTACCTTCCAGAGAAAATCACCAGCAACACAACGGACCGAAGCCACAGGGGGAGGACTGGGCTCAACCTGTCAGTGATTCCTGCTTGATGTGAGTGTGTGTGTGTGTGTGCGTGCGTGTGTGTGTGTGTGTGTGTGTGTGTTCAGTTAAGTTTTGTGAGGTGAGGTCACCCTCTGCTCTGTTTCAGCGCGGTCCAATGTACACAAGTGACGTGCAAGTAGATTATGTGTGTGTGTGTGTGTGTGTGTGTACATGTGGTTACAGCTTTATAACACACACAAGTCGGTTGCTTCCATATTAGTCCTGGAAAAATACCTTCAGTGAAACATCCAATAACCAACACACGACGGTGTCTGATTCTCCCGGTGACGACACGGTGACAGAAAATAACAACAACAACAACCCAGAATCCTCTCTGGCACCTCACTCACTCCCCTTTGTTCAGTTACAAATGCAGAGTCAACACTTCCTCCCTCTGACAACCCCCCCCACCGAGGATACTCCCCCCATCACTCTGCCCTGGAAAACTTTAATTGTGAAACATCCGCAGGAAGTGCAGACTTTCATTAACGGCAGCTCGTCAGCTCGTCACGGCAGCGGGAGTCAAAACACATGAGTCAGTGCACGAGTTTAAAAACAGTTGAGAGTGAAAGAGTTTTGGCCGTTCGGACGTGAGTCACGGTGAATTCACCACCGCAGCCGTGAGATTCTGGCCCGTCAGCCTCTTTCCTGCTTTTGATTTCTAATTATTTCAAACGACCTGCTTCAGCTGTTTTTGAGCTAAAAGTCATCAACGAAAAACCCTTTCATTTATTTTGAGATTTAAATTTCATCATTCACCTCAGACAGAAAAGCACAGGCTTCATTCAGCAGCTGTCGGCTGCGACCGACCAGTATTTCTGGTTGTCCGCCTCGATCTTCTGAACTCGATATCTCAGGAACGACTTGAAGGAACTTCTTCAAATTTGGCACAAACACTCACTCGGACTCAAGGATGAACTGATTACAATTTGCTGGTCAAAGGTCAAAGGTCAAGGTCACTGTGACCTCACAAAACATGATGGTCCTAACTCATAATTTCTTACACTAATTATGACACAATATTTTAACTCAAATGTGTGTGAGGATAAAATGTAGGGATGACATTTTATCTTCTCTCTTGTCTTAAAGTGCTTTAAAAAAAAAAAAGGAGGCAAACTCCATGTGCTGATGAAGATCAAGAGAAATGATCAAAAGCTCCGGAAAATCTCCTAAACAGACTGGTGATATTTAATGGACTCTTTTCTATTTTTAACTCTTTACATTTCTGCTCCACTGCCGCTCAATATTCTGTTTAAAAAAGTGCATTTACTGTGTGTCTCAGACACACACACACACACACACACACACACACACACACACACACACACACACACACACACACACACACACACACTGGTGGTTAACATGGGAAACATGATGTGACACAGCTCCAATTCAGGCTGTTTAAGAATTCCATGTTCCATGTTCAGTCTTCTGGCTCGCTCACACACACACACACACACACACACACACACACACACACACACACACACACACACACACACACACACACACACACACACACACACACACACACACTGAACCTACAGAGTTCTCTTTTCCGAAACAGCGGTTCCTCCACAGCTGTGGCTGTTTGACCAACATGTTTCCATTTAACTGAGAAAGCAAAAAGAGACAGAGAAGAAGATGGAGAGAGAGAGAGAGAGAGAGAGAGAGAGAGAGAGAGAGAGAGAG
>NW_019525552.1:395839-397451 GCF_002814215.2 Seriola lalandi dorsalis | reverse complement strand
GAGAGAGAGAGAGAGAGACGGAGGGGGGGGGTGAAGAGGTGAGGAAGGGAAAAACAGGCGTCCTGTTGGTGTAAATTGCCAGTGGAAAAGAGAAGGCAGTCATATTTTCCACAGGGTTGTTGCGCCAGCCTTGAAACTATTACTGAGTTAGCCTCATGTGTGTGTGTGTGTGTGTGTGTGTGTGTGTGTGTGTGTGTGTGTGTGTGTTTGTAGCTTCATTACATTTTCCACAACAGTTTGCAGAATACACCAGGAAGCACGATGGACAGAGGAAGGAGCAGACGGCTTTGTTTAGTGGACGGACGTGTCCTGGGCTTTTTAAAGGTTCTCCTGTGATCCGACCTTAAAGTTCCTCAGAGAACTTGAACAGAGCTGACGTGCTGTTTTTAAAACATGTTGTAATGAAATTCCTTCAGGAACTATCCAGGGTTGTCCCCTCTCTCCTCGAGACATTTTTTCTGGCAAACGTCTCTGGGTGGTTTTTGTTTTTTATCCTTTACACCAGGAGAACCAGGTCTGGAGTCGAAGGGGCCTTGAACGCAACACTCAACATGTACCTGAGGATCCTTATGTTACACCCATGAAATAATCCTGTCACAGTTTTGGGAACAGATTTCATCTTAGGGTTAGATCTCAGTTTTAGGTTTGATTCAAAGTTTTGGGTTCAGATCTGATTTATTTAGGTCTCAGTTCCAGGTTCAAGCCTCAGTTTTAGGGTTTGGGGGTCTCACGTCACAGTTTTGGGAACAGATTTCATCTTGGGTGTAGATCTCAGTTTTTGTTCAGGTTCCAGTTGTTGGCTCTGGTGTTAGTCTTAGGTTCACGTCTCCATTTTGAGTTCAGGTCTCAGTTCAAGTTCTTCAGTGTCGGTATCTGGTCTAATATAAGATCTAATATAGTTTTCAGTTTGGGGTTTGACTCTTGGTTCTGATCTGTGTCTCAGTTTAAGGTTCGGTTTCATGCAGACCTGCAGCAGAGCTGAAGCTGAACAGTCTCTCCATGAAACTACAGAACCTGTGACTTCATTCACTGGTCTCACGTTGACGTTGTGCTCGGTGTGTTTTTATACATCAGCTCACCTTTACAGACTCTGAATGAACGATGTGAGTGGGAGCTTCAGCCCACAGCAGCAGCTCTTTAAAAAGTTTGAGTCAAATTCAGGGCACAAGGCTATTCCTGGTCTATAAGTGTGTGTGTGTGTGTGTGTGTGTGTGTGTGTGTGTGTGTATACATGCAGGATGACACTCACACTTATGTAAGCTGTTTTCTTTCATCTGCATCCCTCTCTCTTTCTCCGCTCGCCTCTCCTTGTTTTTATTCAGTTTCCTCTCCTCCTTCTCCTCTCAGTCTTTTCTCCTCGTTTGCTCATCTTTCTACCTCCTTTTCATTCATGTTTCCTCCTCTCCTCTCCATCGTTAAAAAAGCCTGCAGGCAGGTTTCAGCTGTGCTATAATGCTGAGTTCGTTTTCCTCTCAGGACTCGAGTCGTCCTCGAGGCCATTTTTCACAGCGTTGCATCAGAAATCTGCAAAAACCGGAGCCTCACAACAACACCAGTAAGAGAAGTCGTACTATGTAGGGCGGATAATTACCAAACTTTCACTTACAGACTT
>NW_019525552.1:376611-384111 GCF_002814215.2 Seriola lalandi dorsalis | reverse complement strand
GGATTATTACACACTGATGCTGAAGCGGATCTGTAGAGCTCAGGCTCTCACGGGATCAACGTGAGCCTCGTTCATTTATTCATTCAGTTCCTCTCAGTGCAGTAACTGGACTTCAATACAAACCCTGGGACTGGTTCCCAGTTGGTCACAAGACCAAGCTGCAAGTTTCATTTCTCATCATATGAACTTATGATCGCGTTGCACTTTATTGTGAAATAACGGATCATTTCTTTAAAGTAAATATTCATTTAAAATAGACTGAAAATCTGAATTTTTCATCACCTTCAGTAGGAATTACTTTAAAACAGAATAAAAACCTGACCTGAACAGTTTGGTTTCAGCTCCTCCAGTAAAACTCTGACAGGTTTGGGATCCAGAAACATGGAGGCACTCCTCACAGTCTGAGCTTTACACTGGAGGAATCTCTCTAAGAAAACTCCCTTATCTTGACCACAGAAAACGGAAGTTGATCATTTGCATCATGTTTGATTGGCCAACTGCTGGGTTGCAGTTTACTGTAACATGTCTGTGTGTGTGTGTATAATTACAATAAGTTGTTACTGTATATGGATGCAGGTTAATCTAGTCCCTCGCCCATCACTCGCTCCGTGCTGCCTCACACTCAGCAACATGTTCACGTCCAGTCTGAGAAACAGCCGTGACACTGAACTGTATCCTCACCAGGCCGCTGTGCACCTGACACCTGACAGCAGGTGAGACGTTTAAACATTAGGATCTGCTTCATGATAAAAGAGCTGAGGGACCAGACCAAGCTAAAACAGAGGAGAAGTCTGTACCATTTACACACCGTGTATTAATATGACACTGACGTACAGCTTTACGAATCCAGTATTCCCTCCCATCTCTGCTGTTGGTCTCCACCACCTCTGACAGAAACATCTGACTCTTTAGCTGCTAGATTCATTTTCTCAACGAGCTGAAACTCATTATAAATCTCTGCGGAGCCGAGCGGAGCTGCAGATGATTCTCTGTAGGCTCGTCACAAAACAATCATTACCAGTAAAAGTTCTGCACACATACTTTAGAAAAAGTAACCAGCAAAATGTTCTTAGTATAAAAGTCCTGGTTCTTTCCTGTGTAATTCTACAGTTTATAATAACTGACGGGTTCATCTGCAATAATGTTTAATACGTCTTCAGTGATCTGATGTTTGGGAAGTGAAAAGTGAATCTTCCTTCCTCATACTGTCTTCAAATCAAACTGTGACGGCAGATAATGTGGCGATAAATGTGAAGCAAACAACCACAGTCTCTTCTAAAGAACATGCACCTGGAGACGAACAGGGAAGAGGACGAGTCGTCATCTCTGTCACACCTGAGTTAACAGGTTCAAGGCTCCAGATCAGAAACCTTTCTCCCCGTCATTAACTCTGCTGGAGGGACACACCTCTCTTCTCCTACAACACATCTGATCACTGGGTGTTTTGATGATGATGATGATGATGATGATGGTGATGATGGTGGTGATAGTGATGGCGGTGGTAGACGGCGCTGTCTAACACGTTTCTCCCAATTCCCTCATAGGTGTTTAATTAGGTTTGATGATTTGATGAGTGTGAAGATCATGACTCACATCGTTTTCATAATCATCAGATCACTCAGTGACTCTTCGTGTCCTTTATGAACCAAGACGTTCTGTTTCTGTCCTTTATTACAAAACAGGATTTATGGACACGATCAAATTTGCAGTGCCACACACACTTTATTTCTAATGTTCTGTCTCACACTGACACTGAACCTGCTCATGTTTACATCCAATTTAAAGCTCCTCCAGTGTAAAGGTCTGAGTCCATGTGTAGTGTGATTATAGATCAGCTCTAGCTTCTATATTAATACTGTGAAAGTATCAAAGCCTCAGTCCACAGAGAAATGCACACAGCCTGTATTCAGAAACTGAGCCTTAAAACCAGCCGTCAGGACTTCTGGAACTTTGTGATGTCACAACAAAGCAGTCACCAAGCCCCGCCCACCTGGACCCACCATCCAAACCTTGCAGGATTTGGTTTCTCTGAGTGTTTTACCTGAAATCTGCTTTATTTTTATTGGATCACTCAGAAAACAGTCAGCCAATCAGAAGAGAGGCTCAGAGCCTTCTTTCTTCTGATTGGCTCATTGACCTGTTGTTACTAGAGCTGCAGAGAGAAGCCTGAGAGAGGAGATGTAAAACTACACTGAGATGGTTTTTATATCTTCTGATGGATCAACACTTCAAATAAAACACAGAAGAAGAAGAAAAGATGGGGAAATATGGGCGTGGCTGAGGCGTATTAATATAGAAGCTAGAGCTGATCTATAATCACACTACACATGGACACAGACCTTTACACTGGAGGAGCTTTAAAGAGGTTGTGAGCCGGTTAGAAAACTCCCCATAAACAGCACCTACAGCTGTAGTTTTATACAGTTGTTGTCAACTTTGCTCCGACCTTAATTGACAGCAGGCGCTCGTTCTTAATCCGCAACAATCCGCTGCTTTTCATGAGTTCATATTTTCAACACTTGCAGCCAGTTTAAAGTTACTGTCCCAGCTGTTTGCCACCTGTTTGCTGTGCGTGCATTTCCTCGTCTCGTCCGCATGCAAACATGTATTTCCATTTACGTCGCTGCCTGTGCGTGGGGGCCTGCAAAAACAAACCAGGTTCACGCTGCTGGTGATATCAGCTCGACAGAGGACCCTCACAGCTCGTCAATAAACCGCTGATGGTTGCGTTTACCCCTGAATTATCCTCCATCCAAACACTGTGGCGACCTGTAACTCGAGCCGCTCAAACAGTTTGACGTTCGTGTTTATTCTGCAACAAAACTGCACTAAACAAACTCTCACACTGCATGTCAGAGGTGAATCACTGGATCGCTCTGTCTATTGTTTCATTTGATCTCATGTTTATGTGTGTTCAGTTCATTGTGAGCATGTATTGTGTTGATGAAAGCCACATTTCCCACCGCAGGGGGAGAGAGTAAAAATCCTCGAAGCCTCAACCCCGGACGCCCCGACCGGAGCAGGACAGCTGCAACAATATCAGACTGAAGACAGAGGGCGGGGAGAGAGAGTGAGGATGGGAGTGAGGGAGGGAGGTGGTGGTGGGAGGGGGGAGAGGTCAGCGAGGGTCTATTTTTATCTCTTCCGAGTCGTGTCTCGGCTTGAATGGAGGCAAAGAAGCAAACAAGAATTGTGTTGAAAGGATCGAGCAGGCAAATTATTTCATAACCTTGGCACACAGCAGGCTGCTGAAAGCCTGTGTGTGTGTGTGTGTGTGTGTGTGTGTGTGTGTGTGTGTGTGTGTGTTATCATCATACAACCTCACTTTGACCTCGCTCCAAACGCATCTCCCCATTGCAACATTTTCTGTCGTGCTCATTTGTTTTTTTCATGATATCTTTTCATTTTTTGGCTCGTACCACTCGTACTGTCCCTGAGTAATGTTTATATTACTGTGTGTGTGTGTGTGTGTGTGTGTGTGTGTGTGTGTGTGTGTGTGTGTGAGAGAGCCTGTTAGGGCAGGTAACATATTCTTTTACAGCTTTCTAACATACGTTTTTGTCCAACAACCACAGTGTCTGTATCAAACCAAAATCATTTGTACTTCTTCAACTGATGGTGATTTAGCACCAAGGAATGTGCGTGTGTGCGTGCGTTGCGTGTGTGCGTGCGTGCGTGTGTGGTGCGTGCGTGGGAGCAAGCATGCATGTGAGCGTGCGTGTGCAGCTGACTTCTCGTACCATTTCAGTTTGCGGTCACATTGAAAGCCGTCCTCTGCTGCAGCAGTTCAGATTGAAGGGATTCTCTGCGCTGCGTCGTGGAAGCTCCAGAAACCAGTTCAAACACCAACTGGTAATAAACCACAGTAAACCAGTATAACCAGTATAACCAGGTCTAAATGGGACGTGTAATAACACGAGCTGTGGTGACGAGAGACGGTGAAGAAGCCAAATAAAATCCGCTCACACACCAACTGTTAATAAATATCTCAAATACCAGTGAAACCAGTACAACCACCTCGACAACGGGACATAAACTGGAGCGCGATCTGTAGCAACATGAAGTAAATCAGTTCAGACACGAGCTGGAACAGCATCACAACAAAGGAAACATCCCATAAACACCACCACAATGTTCCTACAGGAGAGGATCCACACATCCTGCTGCACCGAGTACTAAATGGCACCAGTCAAACCAGTTCAACAACATTTTCCTGAGCTTTCAACCACATCTCAGCAGGTCAAAACTTCATGTGAGCTCATTAAAACCCAGTAAGTGGACCTTGAGTTTAGACTTGAAAGTGAAACTTCAATTTAAATGCTCAGATCATGATTTTACTTTAAAGTTTCTGTTCTCTCACAAAATCTTTCTATTCATCACTTCATGTGACTGATATGAAGAAAACAACCCCCCCCCCCCCGATCTCTGTATCCAGCTCAAATCTCCATATTTCACTACAGAATATGTAGAAGTGTTCGATGGAGGAACATTTCTGTGAATTAGACTGATGTTTCGTTTTAAACGTCCCGAGTGGAAACGGCTCTGAAGTTTAGTGGAGGGCGTCCAGAGGTGAAGGACGCAGCCGAGTCAGACCGAGACGTGGAGCTCACGTGTTTGATAAGTGGATGTTTAGGAACATTCCAGCTCTGCTGTTTATGAACCTCACACACTTTATCACACTCACACACACACACTCACACACTCACACACACACACTCACACACTCACACACACACACACACATGTTACACAACTCATGTAGCGCTTTCAAACACTGTCTGGTAAAAACCTGAGAGGAGTGGTGTGTGTGTGTGTGTGTGTGTGTGTGTGTGTGTGTGGGGGGGGGGCCTACCTGATGGTCTGCACACGCTCAGTTTGATTTCAGCGGGAGTCCCGACAGAGAGTGCGCTCACGGGACCGTCCTGTCAGGAAACACACGAGATAACGTTCATGAGTGTGAGAGTGTGTGTTCATGAATTTATTCACAAACACACAAACACAACAGGTTGAAAGTAACAGGAACTCATTTAATTAAGAACAATTATGAGATATTTGTACTTTACTTAAAAATTTCCAACTTGTTCTACTGTGTACATTGATTTTAAAATAAAGAATTAAACATATAATCACATGTTAAAGCTCCTCCAGTGTAAAGGTCTGTGTCCATGTGTAGTGTGATTATAGATAGTCAGCTCTAGCTTCTATATTAATACTGTGAAAGTATCAAAGCCTCAGTCCACAGAGAAATGCACACAGCCTGTATTCAGAAACTGAGCCTTAAAACCAGCCGTCAGGACTTCTGGAACTTTGTGATGTCACAACAAAGCAGTCACCAAGCCCCGCCCACCTGGACCCACCATCCAAACCTTGCAGGATTTGGTTTCTCTCAGTGTTTTTACCTGAAATCTGCTTTATTTTTATTGGATCACTCAGAAAACAGTCAGCCAATCAGAAGAGAGGCTCAGAGCCTCCTCTCTTCTCAATAAAGTCCATAGAGATTCATATTTTTTATTAACTTATGAGCATAAAAAAGCTCCATGATTCAAACAAGAGGCCATCACACGTCCTGAATATTTCTACCCTGGATTCCAGTAAAATACATTTTTAGTATTTTCACGTCGTGTTCTCTGAGACACGATGACACTTTTCCTTTGATAAAAACACATGTTCAAATATTTCACTCAGTGGAAACATCATGTCGCTTCAACAACAAGCTGTTCATCTGTGTGTGTGTGTGTGTGTGTGTGTGTGTGTGTGTGTTTGCATTTTTGAGGGAGTCCGATTGTATTGCAACAGGAAATAAACAGGATGTGGTGGAGGAAGTGGTCACCGGAGGTGTGAAGCACCCCCCCCACCCCACTACACCAATCCTCCCCCCTTTTTTACAATCACACAAACACTATATACTATATTTTCTCAAGGAAGAAGCGATGGGAAAGAAGGAGAGTGGAAGAAAGAGGGAGAAGGGGAGGAAATAGAGAAAGAGAGGAAGACAAATGGGGAGAGAGGGGAGGAGGAAAAGAGAGGAGGGGGAGCAAGAGAGCGTGAGAAAAATGGAAGACTAAGGGAGGAGGAAGAGGGGGAGAAACAGGGAGAGAGAACGAGAGTGAGAAGCAACAGGTGGACAGAGAGAAAGAGAGAGAGAGAGAGAGAGAGATACAGACGCCAAGTTACAGAGGGGTGAGAGATAAAAGGGGGAGACCAGGGGAGGAGAGAGAGAGAGAGAGAGAGAGAGAGAGAGAGAGAGCAGGAAAATTCCTTCAACATGGTCTGAAATGTGGCAGAGAACGGAAACACACACACACACAAACATCTACACACATGTCAACAACATAATGGATGGAAAACATCAAAACACATGGTGACAGAAAAGTGGACAATCACATGTGCGACACACACACACACACACACACACACACACACACACACACACACACACACACACACACACACACAGTGGGACGGCTGTTTTCAGATCAGATTTTTCCGACTCTTCCTTAAGCTCCGCCAGGACGAGGGAAAACTATGACACTGTTTTTCTGTTTCATGTCTGTCACATGCACACACACACACACACACACACACACACGCACACACACACACACAAACATGCACACACACACACGCACACACACACACACACACACACACTGACTTGTGTGTGTGTGTTTCCACTCGTCTTTTCCAAAGAGGAAAATGAAGCGCTCCAGCTGTGCTGTGAAGAGTCTCTTTTATTGGTCTATTCCTAACAACATGATCACACTTAATCTACAGCGCAGCTCCTCTGCATGTTTTACCCATAATCCCTTTAGGCTGAGCGCGGTGAATGAGTCCAAGCCTTAAAGGGCGCTGACATGAACCTGATCAGGTCTATTGATTATAACACCACAGCCACAGATTCACCTGAGGGTCACATTCATCCACTTTACAGACGTTTTTCTCTGTTGACCTTTGACACACAAAATCAGGCTGCAACTGATGTTTATTTTCATTATTGATCACTCTGATTCCATTAATCGATCAATAGTTTAGTGTATAAAAAGTTAGTGAATGGTGTAAATGATCCACCAAAGATTTAAGTGTGTTATCTTGGTGTGTTGAGATCATTAGTGTGAGTGTAAACATATGGGATGTAATGAAGCTGATGTAATAGTGCGACACCAGAGAAGCCCATGAATAATTTCTCCTCCACATGTAGAAAGTGCCGACGGTTTGTATGTAACACTGGGTCTTTTTCTTCTGGAGGAAGGATCCTCAGCAGCTCCCGCTTCACGTGCAACGGTTACTGCAACTTTCATGCACTCCAGCGACATTAGTGAGAGTCAGCAAGAAAAAATCTGGTGCAAGCATTTTCAGAAAATTGAGTCATACAGTGGAGAACAAACCTCCGCCAAGGTACAACAAATTATAGATCTCAACACCATTAATATGTCTCGTTTTTTACATTAAGATTTAAACATTATTTCCTGAGAAACTGATGAAAATGAAATGAAATACCAC
>NW_019525552.1:371688-376399 GCF_002814215.2 Seriola lalandi dorsalis | reverse complement strand
CTTGCAGGATTTGGTTTCTCTGAGTGTTTTTACCTGAAATCTGCTATATTTTTATTGGATCACTCAGAAAAACTCAGCCAATCAGAAGAGAGGCTCAGAGCCTCCTCTCTTCTGATTGGCTCACCGACCTGTTGTTACTAGAGCTGCAGAGAGAAGCCTGAGAGAGGAGATGTAAAACTACACTGAGATGGTTTTTATATCTTCTGATGGATCAACACTTCAGATAAAACACAGAAGAAGAAGAAACATGGAGCTTTAAACGGATCTGCACCAAAATCTAATGGAGTCTTCCCTGGACCATGTCAGAACTTTTTACGTACTCTTGCTGACAAACAAACAAACAAACAAACAAACAAACAAACAAACAAACAAATAAAGAGATGCAGGTGAAAACAAAACCTCCTAGGCGAAGCTCATGAAGGGAAACATCTTGTTTCTCTCATCACTGAACTGTATTTCTGATGCCATCTTTTGTTTTTAGCTCTTTTTTTTCTCTTTTAGCTTCTTGAGGTTTCATAAACCCAAAACTTGTTAAATTTCAAACACCACTGGAGAAACATAAAATCCCGAAATTAACAGAATACAGGATTTTATCACATCATTTATCTCATTGTTAAGAAATCCCATAAAAAGACCAACCTAACAATGTGTCAAGTTTTATTTATACAGCTCAATATCATGAACTCCTACTCTGTCTGTTTCACTCAGCTCAGTGCCCACTGCTTCCTACTCAACACACATCCTGAAACAATGACTCATAAAAATATTGTTTCATTTAGAAAAGCCTTGGTAGGTTCTCACTGTAATTTATAGCAAATGTTACTCAAACAGGAAGAAACAAGACATTTACTGGGAACTATTTTCAGCGGCGGATTGATCCACACTGGGTTCTCTGGTGAGTGTTTGCAGCAGCAGGACGGTGTATGTGTATTTCCGCACAGACAGCTCATGGTCAACTCATTTAAAAACCTGAATACGGACTGGCAGATAAAGTCTCCTCATCTTTCCTGACAGTCTGCCCCCAAAAAAAACAATCTTTAAAGCCGTGTGACTCAGGATTAATTCCTCTTAATCACATCTCTGTTTCCCTACCTTCTTTCCATACTTGAAGATGGAAAGATCAAGGTGGAGAGACGAGAGGGCGAAGCAGAAACAAAGAGGTGTGGAATATTCCTCTGTTGATTTTCCACTCACTGTAGACTGGGAAGTAAAAAAAAAACGGCCTCCGGGCGAGGAAAAATTTGGTTTCTATTCTCATCTCTTCCCTATTCTCTTTTTTCCTCGTCTCTCCTACATCCATCAGCTGTTTGTCTTTTCTGTTTGTACCTCTGCATCACCCTGCTGTTTCCAGCTGTGACGCAGTTTTATCATATAGACAACCACACAAATAACCGCTGCTCAGTGAGACCAGTCGTCCAGCAGCTAATGCAACATCTGACAAGCTAACACGTTTATGTTCCGCCCAGGCAACTAGCTAAACGAGTCGTAACATCACGCAGTAATCCCAGTGTGACCATCCAGGTCATTTATTCAACCAATCACTGCAAACATCTGTACTAAAAGCTGAAGCTATCAAGCTAATAAACCAGCTAAATTCTAATTTTGACACATCAAACCATCGTAGGTGGCGCTCTCTCAGGAGACGCTCAGGTTGGAGGAGCGGCCGTCGTTAAAAGGTCGTCAACAAACAAACCATCAGATGAGCAACCAACCTATTCAATAAGATTACCAATCGATTACCAAAGGTTCACAGGTGAGTTTTGTCTAGTCTGAGGCTCGTCACCATCCTGTCCTCACCCAAACCCGCCCACCACAAAACACCAACCAATCATCACGTCTTCATTTTCATAGGATGTCACCATCCAACCAATCAAACGTTCAGCTAGCTACTATGCTATGAGCTATGTGCAGTAACTATTCAACCATCAAACCAACTAAATATTCTTTTTATTACATTTTTTTTAATTATTGAAAATAGAATAAAAACAATAAAATAAAACAAATAAATAAATCATGAAACCAGCAACTAACTAGTCAACTAACCACCTGCACTCTGAAGAACAAGTTAACCAACCAACAAATCATCAACAATATCTACCAACAATCAGAACAAACCAGTTTCCTCAAAGACAACAACCAATCAACAACGTGCACTCAGTCAACAGTCAGTCAACAGTCAGTGAGTCAGTCAACAGTCAGTCAGTCAACAGTCAGTCAACAGTCAGTCAACAGTCAGTCAGTCAGTCAACAGTCAGTCAACAGTCAGTCAACAGTCAGTCAGTCAGTCAGTCAACAGTCAGTCAACAGTCAGTAAGTCAGTCAACAGTCAGTCAACAGTCAGTCAGTCAGTCAGTCAGTCAGTCAACAGTCAGTCAACAGTCAGTCAGTCAGTCAGTCAGTCAACAGTCAGTCAGTCAGTCAACAGTCAGTCAACAGTCAGTCAACCTCTGGACTGCTTCACTGAAAAACACTCACACTGATTTTTAGGTTTTTTTTATGGTGGTTCTGAACTGAAGAGAAGAAGAAGAAGAAGGAAAATGCCCAGTTTTTATTCCACTGTTAAGCTGCTCATTATGGAGCCAGACACCACACACACACACACACACACACACACACACACACACACACACACACAACCTCCCACCTGACAAACACACACATGAACACACACACAGACCGCAGAGGAATTTCCTAGTTTCATATAAAACTGATAATGGGATGTGTCCCAGCGGGAGTGGAAAATCAGAGGTGACTTACGAGCCTCCACATTCCAACCACACACACACACACACACACACACACACACACACACACACACACACACACACTAAGTCCTGCTCCTCTGGGAAGAGAAGGAGAACGAAGGAGAGAGACAGAGAGAGTCTGGCAGAGAGAAAACAGCTAACTCCTCTAAGTTTCCATGTCTTTGCAGCGCTGGGCCTCTTTATCCTTCTTCTTCTTCTTCTTCTTCTTCTTCTTTCGTTTTGACGGAGGTGTTTTTGAACATGTTGCAACGTGAAATAAAGTTACACAAAGGAGTAAAGCTAGAAAAAAAGGAGAGAAGGGAGTGACAGAACAGGGAAGGAGTGAGAAAGGGAGAGAGGGTGAGTGGAGAGGTGAGGTGAGGACGAGGGAGGAAGCAGAGGGAATAACAACAGGAGAAGGATGACAGGAAGTGATGGAAGATGTGGAGAGGGAAGGCATGAGAGAAGGAAAAGGAATGGATGGAGGAATGTGGCTCCTCTTTCCTCTCGTCTCCCTCCATCACTCTGCGCTCTGCTCCTCTTCTCCTTCATCTCCGCCTCAGTCATCCCATCATCCTTTCATCTGCTGCATCTCTCATCACTCATGTCGCCTTACGCTACCAAAATGTCCTATTTCTGTTGCTTGAAGACAAGCCACTCCTTCCTCCATCTCCACCTCCGTCAGTTTCTTATTTCCCCTCCATCACTTCATCATCATCCCTCCATTTCTCCCTCTATCACTCCTTTTGACTCCCTCCATCTCCTCCTTATTTCACTTCCATCACCACATCACATGTTCATTTCTTCCTCTGTCACTCCCCAAACCTCCGGTCATCCCTCCATTTCTCCCTCAATCACTCCATCTGTGATTCTCTTCCATCACTCCTCATTCATCATTCATCAATACCTCTTTCTTATCAGTCACTCCCATCCCGTCATCCCTTCATCTCTGCTTCCATCACTCCCTGTAACTCATCTACCTTTTTCTTTCCTTCCATCGCCCTCCCTCCATCACTCCCTCCTTCTGTCTGATTCATTAGTCTCCTTCCTCCCATCTCTCGTTCTTTACCTCCTTTAACTTCCTCCTTCCATCACTCCATCAACATCCCTCTATCTTTGCCTCCATAGCTCCTTTCGTTCTGTTGCACCCCCTCCTCCTCCTCCTTCCTTCTAACCCTTCGTTTGTCCTCCCTCCATCTGTGCATCCCTCTCTCTCCTGTCATCCCTCCATCATGAGGCTCTGTTTGCCAGGAGACCAGAGGCTATGATATGCTGCCACTACCTGCTGTGTGTGTGTGTGTGTGTGTGTGTGTGTGTGTGTGTGTGGTCCTGGCAGCGTTTGTAGCACAGAAGGTATAAGGGGCTTATACCTGCAGCGAGAGAGCGAGAGAGAGATGAATGTAGAGTGTGTCGTAAAAACTGGACGTCAAGGTGATACAGCCACCTGTCCTACTCGCGTGTGTGTGCATGTGTGTGTTAGACGCTAAGAGGAAGCTGGGCTGTGTTTGGTAACATGAGTTTTGTGGTTGAGTTACTACACACACACACACACACAGAAGAAGCAGAAATATAGGTCAGACGGAAAGATGGATACATGTCAGAGAGAGAGAGAATGGAAAGGAGAAGAAAACGATGCAGGAAACAGAGTTTGACGAAGTGACTGACACTGAGTTCAGTCACTTTACTACGCTCTTAATTAATCCTGAAGACGTCACATCCATCCCAGAAGATTTTGAAGGAGTTAGTTGAAGAAAAACAGAGATTAATCACTTATGTGTGTCCTTCAGTTTTAGTTTCTTAAAACTTGGGTCATATTTTTTGTATTGTTGTCCACATCAGCTGTGATGCTGATACAGCGACAACAGTTAAAGCTCCTCCAGTGTAAAGGTCTGTGTCCATGTGTAGTGTGATTATAGATCAGCTCTAGCTTCTATATTAATACTGTGAAAGTATCAAAGCCTCAGTCC
>NW_019525552.1:361501-366501 GCF_002814215.2 Seriola lalandi dorsalis | reverse complement strand
ATTAAAACATAACCCCAGAGTTTTCAAAATAAAACAAGTTAGAGTTTTCAAAATAAAATATAACCCGAGAGTTTTCAGAATGGACGTCGCCTCAGACATTCAGGATCTGACACCAAATAACTTATATCACCTAAACTTGATGGACTGTGTATTTGAGAGGTGAAAGTTCTCTTACTGTTCATGTGACACCTGGAAACACTGCGATATTAAACTTTAACCTCAGGCCTAAAGCAGCAGAGACACACACGTCTCATGTCCAGTTACTTTGCTCTCAGAGTAACAGACACCATCAACACCGTCACCAAACCACCATCAGCATATTCATTTGTTTGTTCATTTGACTGAAGACGCTGCGTGCTGCACTCAGACCAGACACATGGGACATTTCATTTGAACCTGAATCAGAACACAGGTCCAGGTTCAGGTCTCTAATGAAGACTAAAGACCAAAGCACACACACAGCCATTAAAACACACAGACACTAAGACTGTAAGACTGGACATTCATATGAAGTGTAACACACACACACATACACTGTCTCTGCAGGTGTATGTGTGTGTGTGTACGTCCATCTAAAGAAGTACATTTGTTGTTCCTCAGTACAATATTGATTTAATTTCACTTTACTTGAGTATTTACATTTCATGCAACTTTCATGCAGTTTTTATCATATGATTCATTAATGTTCATGAAACTTATTAACAGCTGATGTAGTTGTTAAAATGAGCTCTGTTTTTAAATACTGTTTAAATTTTAATGCATCCCATGTAATAATCTAATAATACAGAATATAATCATTACAACCTTCTGCATAATGAGTGTTTTTAGTTTTTGATTTTTACATTGTGTTGGTAATAGTTAAATTGTACATTTACTTCCAGTATTAAAAGTGTATTTTTATTCCTCTGTATTAAAGCTCCTCCAGTGTAAAGGTCTGTGTCCATGTGTAGTGTGATTATAGATCAGCTCTAGCTTCTATATTAATACTGTGAAAGGATCAAAGCCTCCGTCCACAGAGAAATGCACACAGCCTGTATTCAGAAACTGAGCCTTAAAACCAGCCGTCAGGACTTCTGGAACTTTGTGATGTCACAACAAAGCAGTCACCAAGCCCCGCCCACCTGGACCCACCATCCAAACCTTGCAGGATTTGGTTTCTCTGAGTGTTTTTACCTGAAATCTGCTTTATTTTTATTGGATCACTCAGAAAACAGTCAGCCAATCAGAAGAGAGGCTCAGTGCCTCCTCTCTTCTGATTGGCTCACAGACCTGTTGTTACTAGAGCTGCAGAGAGAAGCCTGAGAGAGGAGATGTAAAACTACACTGAGATGGTTTTGGTTCTTAAAACCACAAATATATCTTCTTATGGATCAACACTTCAAATAAAACACAGAAGAAGAAGAAACATGGAGCTGTATCTACCAGACCTTCAGTCTTCCTGCAGCTCTGAGACGTGATCACACATACTGCATCTGTGTCTATACTGTGTGTGTGTGTGTGTGTGTGTGTGTGTGTGTGTGTGTGTGTGTGTGCCACTGACATCGAGGCCCATCCTGTTTTGCTCTGAGAGAATACTACACATCATTGCATTTTATATTATTCATGCATTCACAGTAGGCTGACCTCAGGTCAGTGCTGGTATAGATTTACTGTATGTACTTACTGTGTGTTAGTGTGTGTGTGTGTGTGTGTGTGTGTGTGTGTGTGTGTGTGTGCGCTCATGAGAGTGTGTGTTTGTGTGTAGTATATTTGCAAACATCACCACTGTGCAGCCTGTGCCTGGTTTAACTCTGATGTACACACTATGTATTATGTATGTCCACACACACAGAAATATGAATTATGTACATGTGCAGCCTCTTATCTGTACACAGTCCTTCAACTGTTTAACTTCACATGACACAGGAAGTATTCCTGATTTCACACACACACACACACACACACACACACACACACACACACACTTGTTCTAACTAGGCCAGATAGATGTCTGTTCCCTCCTAAGCATTAACTGCACATTTATAATTCAGAGCTTTATTGTTGACTATCAGCTATCACACAACACAGACTCATTAACACACACACACACACACACACACACACACACACACACACACACATCAGGACTGCTGGTTATGAAACAGCTGTTGAGTGGAGGGCTCTGTATGTGTCTGAGCAGCGAGAGTGCGGCTTACATAAATACTTGATCATATCTGGATCGCTCTCAGTCTGAAAATATATAATCCGCCTTGTTAGGATCACTCACCACCAGGGTGGAGCGAGGGGAGGAGAGAGAGCGGCGGGGAGGGAGCGAGGGATCGAGGAAGAAAAGAAACTGTCACCGTTAAATGGATCCGGAGCCTAAAGCGCATCACTCCAACGCGTCGTCACTTTAACAAGATAAAGCCGTGTTAGCGTTCAGCGACTACATCTCCCATAAGGCTTTGTCGCCGCTCTTCATCTAAGGTTGTCGCGTCACATCGTGTTCGCATCATCTCGGCGAAACGGGAACAACTGAAAACTCGGGAACAGTCGCGCACTATTCCAAGATGGCCGCCCCCACGAGTCAGAGCAGATACACAGAGATGAAGGGTCTAACCAACACTCTGCACGTTGTAGAACTCTTTAAAGGAGATTTAACAACTGTATGAGTGTGACATCTGTGTTGACATCTGTCCAGATGTTACCAAGAGAAAGTTCTGCTAGCTGTCAGACACTCCTCGTAGCTCCATCAGGAGAACACACACCACTGAGCTCCCAGTGTTTACATTCAGCCTCTAATGAGACCGACAAAACGAGCATTGTTTTAACTTTAACACAAGCAGGTGAGGAGGCAGGTGAGGAGGCAGGTGAGGAGGCAGGTGAGGAGGCAGGTGAGGAGGCAGGTGAGGACGCAGGTGAGGAGGCAGGTGAGGACGCAGGTGAGGAGGCAGGTGAGGAGGCAGGTGAGGACGCAGGTGAGGAGGCAGGTGAGGAGGCAGGTGAGGACGTCACGGAGTCAGCGGAGAACAGAGCGTAAACCGCTGCACGGAGGCCGTTTGTCTTGTGCGGCCGTTACGACCCCCCCACTCGCACTTCTTCTTCTTCTTCTTCTTTGTTAATGGGGAATATTAATTTCCTGTATTCCATCTTTGCTGCATTAATATTTGATGATTAAATATGACTGGGAGCGTCTCGCCCTCGTCTCCAGCCGGGCTCCGTCTCTCCGCCGTTTTACTCTCCGTCTCCACAGAAGTGGTTTATTTCCGTCTCCCTTTGTTTCTTTGTCTTCTACTTTTTTTCTTCCTCTCTGTCTGTGTCAACATGTTTCCTTTCCTCTGTCCTAACTCTCCCTCCCTCGTTTCCTAGTTCTTCCTCTCCTTGTTCATCTCTCTCTCTCTGTCTGTTTTCTCATTAGACGCCTCGTTGTCAGAGTTTGATTCTCTCTCTCCTTCTGTTCAGTCTGGTGGTTGCTGACTCCCATGAGGGGGAAGGCAGAACGCCGGATTCAGGACCGCACACTGGATGACCAGCAGCCAGCTGTGGGTGACTCAGCCAATGAGAAGTCAGCACGAGGACGACAGCGACTGAATCTGTGTTCAATTCTTCTTTTGTTTGTCAATTGATGAATCGATTGCACAACACGAAACCTGCTTACGTTTTCACTTCTGTCTTACGGCTCATTTACACTTGTCGCGTCATGAGACTGCGTCTGAGCAACAGGTTGTTGTGACATCATAGTTAGGTTTTGTTGCTAGGCAACATCTAGTGATGATGAAAAGTGTCGGTGATGTAGTATAAAGAGACAAAGTCCACGTCAGGAGGAGGTGGTGGTTGATGGATGAAAGTGGCACAGGAGAGCGGTGTGTTCGATTCCTGTGTGAAACCACCTGTTTATGTTGTTTCTATTATTGTAACCATGACAACAGAGATCGTGTAATGTTGAGCCAGTAACTTATTTTAACCCAAACCACGACCTTTTCCTCAAGCCATGACCACCTCCTCCTGATCCGGTCAGACCACCTCCTCCTGTCTGTCTGTCTGTCTGTCTGTCTGTCTGTCTGTCTGTCTGTCTGTCTGTCTGTCTGTCTGTCTGACAGACTGACTGGAGACCAGTGGAGCAGCTGATGGTGTTTGTTCTCGGAGATTGTGTCCTGGCAAGTGTTGAGGTGTAAACTACAACCAGACAAGAGGACCTGTATCCACGGCAACCATGCCATCTCCAAGACCAACAGTTGTCTAGTACGCACATGTCCTCCCCCTCTTTCTCTCTCGCTCTCTCTCAATACACACACACACACACACACACACACACACACACACACACAGAGAGACAGAGGCCAGCTGTCCCTGATTCCAGCAGTGAAAACTATCTCTGTGTATTTGTCTATCTCTGCTTCCCTGTCTTTCTCTCTCTTCCTCTCTCCTCCACTATCTCTCCATCTGCCTCCATCTCTCCCCGTCATTCTGTCAGCCCTGTTCTGTTCATGCTACGTGGCCAAAAGTATGCGGACACTCCTGTCCTGGCCTGGTTTTCATGGTTTGGATTAAAGGCCTCTCAGGTCCAGAGGAGGAGATCTGGATGCAACATGAGGGAGGGGTCCAGAAGGAAACCTGGTCCACGCCTCTGGACCTCCCTGAGGCTCCTGTCCCTGCAGCAGGTTCAACATCAGAGATGAAACTGTATGAAAACGTAACATCACACACGTGATCAGTATCATCACGGTGCTGTTAAACTGTGCTGAAAAGATTCACAAAGTAAAAACTTTCACCAAGTTTTACAATGGAAACCACAAATAAATGATTAGTTTGTTTGTTTTCATTTCAACATAATAAGAAACTAATATCATGTCCAACACATCTGTATCACAGATGAGGACAAGGGACCAGTAGCAGTACCGGTCCCCACTTTGTAACAAGGGAACAGCAAATGTACTGTTATCATTGTTTTCCACGCTGTGACGTCTTCAGAGTACAGACACTGAGAACACACCTGTCACCTGCCCGGCAGGTAAAATACC
>NW_019525552.1:354284-360876 GCF_002814215.2 Seriola lalandi dorsalis | reverse complement strand
GAGCTCTGTGTGAAGAGACGGAGGAGCAGGTGAGGACACGGGTTTATGATGCTTCTGTTTTCATCACAATACACACACACACACACACAACACACACACACACACACACACGCACACGCACAAATTCTACAGAGACACACACTCGACTTGACTTACTTTGAAAAGGCGGTGTTCATTAATAGAAGTCTTGAAGTGTGTGTAGGGGGCTTCCCACTTATAACAAGGATGACACACACACACACACACACATATATATATATATATATATATATACACACACACACACACACACACACAAATACCCGTATGCCAGCAACCTTCCCAGCAGGCTGAACAAAGACTGAGCACAAACCCTCGAGTTCACCCTCATTAAAGAGAAGCCTGCCTCTCTAACACACACACACACACACACACACACACACACACACACACACACACACAGCAGCAGCCGGCTGTGCAGGTACAGCTGACAACAGCGGCTGACGTCAGCCTCTAAAGGTTACCATAAACTTCCCTCAGTGGAAAACACAGCACAAAAAAAAAGAAAAAAAACAGTGTTTACCCCAAACTTCTGTTCATTAAAATTAACGAGTCAAACCTCAAAACACAAAGGTTATCCCTGACTTTAATTACAGAAAATCAACACATACCTGATTCCTGCAGCGGGGAGGGAACACCTGTTACACTCCGCCATGACAGGAGCTCTGTGTGAAGAGACGGAGGAGCAGGTGAGGACACGGGTTTATGATGCTTCTGTTTTCATCACAATACACACACACACACACACACACAACACACACACACACACACACACACACACACACACAATGCTCCCGACAACCTGTTGCATGATGGTCTGTGGTTTTCTGTCCATATTCAAAGCAGAATTATTATCTATAGCTGCACTAAATAGATTCATGTTTTGGTCAAACTTCCCATGTGTCTGAGCTACCAAAGCCTCATGGGAACTGTAGTTGTTCACTGCTAACATCCTGTCTGCAGCTAACAGTGTAGGCTCCTGTCAGTTTGCCTTTTCATAGTGTTAACGGTACAAGTTCTGATCACGTTGGACGTTTTTCTTCTAGCAAACCAAATGTGTGTGAATCCGCAGCTGAAAATAGTCCCTGATAAAACTCACTGTTTACTCCTTATTAATTAATGTTTGCTAAAAGCTACAGTGTCCAGCTGTTTAAGGAAGCTCATTTTAACAATTAAACTTTAGTTTAACTTCCATTAGACAATTTCCATTAGGCTTTTTAATGAGCAACAGAATTCTGTGTTTAACACGAAATATGTGCAATTCAATTTTAGTTCATTTGTCCCCACAGGGAAGAGTAAAGGACAAATAGTGTCGATTAAAACACACAACCAGTGCAACACAAACTGTTCACATTATAACAAACATGTGAAGAAACTACATCAGTGCAAAACAAAACCTGCAACAAGCAGTTTCTTAATAATATACATCAAAGAGACAGAAGTCTGATGAAATATCAACCAGCATCTTAAATCTCTAAATATCACAATATGAGAGTGTCTGTCTGCCTGTCTGTCTGTGTGTCTGTCTGCCTGTCTGTCTGTCTCTCTGTGCGTCTGTCTCTCTGTCTGCCTGTCTGTTTGCCTATCTGTCTGTCTGTCTGTCTGTCTGTCTCTCTGTCTGCTTGTCTGTCTGTCTGCCTGTCTGTCTGTGTGTCTGTCTCTCTGTCTGCCTGTCTGTCTGTCTGTGTGTCTGCCTGTCTGTCTGCCTATCTGTCTGCCTGCCTGTCTGTCTCTCTGTCTGCCTGTCTGTCTGCCTATCTGTCTGTCTGTCTGTGTGTCTCTCTGTTCAGGCTTGCCCCATGAAGCTATAATTACGCGGGGCTGTCCCGGCGGACGCTCCAGTTATGTGTCTGTTTCACAGAAGCCCCTTTGGTCCCAGAGACATCAGGGGTATCCAGTTTAGTGTTACACACACACACACACACACACACACACACACACACACACACACACACACACACACACAGCTACACGGTCTATGATAAACAGCAGTGTGTCAGGGTTAGCGGGGCAGAGCTGTCAATCACAGGTACCTGCAGGTGACCACAGGCTGAAACAAGCGTCGCCTCAGAGAGAGTGTCAGATCTGAATCAGCCTCTCCAGCCTGGATACGTGTTTGGGAATTCTTACTCCAACTACCGGCCAATTTGAGCCTCATTTGAGTAAAGTCTTTTTCCGACACACTCTGGCATTAAATTCAGCTGTAACTCCCTGATTCCATTTCCAGCAAATTCTTAGACGCAAAAAGAAAGAACAGCTTTTTATCCATTTGAAAGATGATTTAGGTGTCGTCTGCAGCTAGGCGTCGCTCACAGTTTTTCCATCCACCTGTGAGAGAGACGATGAGCTCATCTGACTCTGTCCTGAGATCCAATAAGGTGAGAGAACCCAGACGGAGCCTTTATATCAAACCAATGTAACGACATATTTGGGTCAAGTTTGTGCTAAAGGAATATTCAACATCTATCTAGCATCTTTTCATAAAGGTTAGCGTAGTTAGCATCTTTTGATAACGTTAGCACAGTTGGCATCTTTTCATAATGGTGAGTGTAGTTAACATAATTTCAGAACGGTTAGCGTAGTATTTGTTTATGCTGTTTGTTAGCTTGTAAGTGGCCAGGCTAACAATTTTTCCTTGCCTCCAGGTTTTATGCTAAGCTAAGCTACTTTTCTTATGGCTAAATTACACAGACACGAGAGTGGCATCAGTCTTTTCATTTAACTCTCAGAAAGAAAAGAAAGTGAATATTTGTATTGGTCAAAATGGTGAACTGTCTCAGGACTGAACCGCTGCAGCCACCAGTCTTTACATTTAAAGTTTTACATCAAATTAACTCATTAAATATATATTTAAAACCCATTTCAAGCTTCACTCTTACACCTGTGAAATAAAAAGGGACAGTTAAGACTTTATTTTAACTCCCTGTTGAAAACAATGACGTTTACAGATCAAATTGCCCCGGACTTTATTTTGTGGAGGAACTCTTGCCTTCTCCTCCTCCCCCGAGCCGACAGGAGGAGAAGCTGCCAGGCTGGCTCTGTGTGTGCTTGTGTCAGTCAGTCAGCCAGCGGTTCGTTAACTAATTAGTGAGCTCGTTTATCTCATTAGGCTCTGATTGATCTGCCAGCTGACGGACTGGCAACCGAGCGCCCCTGTGTGTGTCTGTTGTACGTCAGATGGAGCAGGCTAATCGATATTAACAACACAGGGAAGAGTTTAACTGTTACGCAACCTCATTATCTGGCAGTGACTGTGCACCAGGGGAGGGGAGGTGGGGGAGGAGGTGGGGGGAAGGATTCCAGCGTTACACCAATGTCACCAGAAGGGCAGCCTTCCTGTTAGCGGCAGGAAATTAGCTCAGATAGCACGGCTAGCTGGCTGGCGCATTATATCTGATGGTGCACGACTGGACTCACAGAACTGTGTGTCCACCTGCCAGACACACACACACACACACACACACACACACACACACACACACACACACACACACGCCTCTCAGGGCTTCCATACAGTAAGGTTTATCAACTGAAAGTTGTGGGAAATATTGAATATTTTTTTTCATAAAATATATTTATTTCTATTTAATAAAATAAATAATGCTGGTCCAAAAGTCATGTTGCTTACTGGTCAGTCCAGATATGATTGTGTTAATCAGAGTTGAAACAGTTAATTAGTCAATGGGCTCATTAAATTAAAAAAAAAAAACTAAAACAGTGAGAATTGATCGATCATTTAAATCATTTATTGATCAAAAATACCAAACTTTCTGCCTCTTTGTTTAATCAGCTGATACTGAGAGTCGTCGCTGTTGTATTACAGAACATCTGCTCTTACTTTTAATTCATTTTACTTTGTTTGTGCACATTCATCTGTAGAAATAAAAACGTGACAATTCTGCAGCAGCATGTTTTGATCTCGTCGGTAGTGTGTGTGTGTGTGTGTGTGTGTGTGTGTGTGTGTGTGTGTGTGTGTTTGCTTCATCCTCTCACACGTTCATGTGATTTTGAGAAACATCCACTGTGAACATCTTTTTTCAATTGCAGTGCATATAACTGTGATTTTCCATCGTGTCTGCACACTCATCTAAATCTGACTTCTGTCTTCATCAACTTGTTTTCGTTCTTATTTTTCAGCTGCTGCTGTTTGTCAGACTCCGACCTCACTATGACTGAACTTCCTGCGAGAAATTGACTGAAGGAAAAAACAATCAGATAAAGGAGAGCTAGTCAGCTGACGAATCACCCGCCGCTTCCCGACAAAAACAAAACAAAACAGGTTGTTTACCACCAGAATGTGGATTCTGGACCCGGAAGACTTGAAACATGTCTGGAAAGCTTCATTAAGGCGGCGTGGGAATGTTTTTAAACCCAATCTTTATCTCTCTGAGGGGGAAGTCCCAGTAAAACCACAGCCCTGCACCTCTGGGTGGCAGCAGCTCTTACTGGGGCGGCTGGGATTGGAACCGGGAACCTTGAGACTGATCATCCTGCTTCTTCAGGCTGGAAACGCTGCAGTTTCCAGAACAGGAAGTAGAGCCGGCTTAGCCGACCAGTCCAACTATATGACATCAGGGATGGGGCGTACACACGTAGTAAATGATTACGTCGTCTTTTTCGGGTGACCGGTGAAATTTGTCTGAGGGAGGTGAAATGCATTATGGGAAATGTATTTAATTAGTTTTTTCTGCAGTTTTTGCCGTAAAAAAGGTTTTAAAGTCGCGGCTTGGGCAAAAGTTGACGACCTCAGTGAAGGAAACGATACTGAAGCAGATTACAGCAGTTACCTGGACGACACTGACTTCAACCTGCAAACCTGCTAACCAGCTAGTCAAGGCTCAGACCAGTCAGAGGAGGAGGAGGAGTTATCCCTGTTAGCAAGAGGAAAAGATTCACCTGATGCGACGCTTTTATTTCTCAGCCTCTGAAGCAGAAAGAGACATGAAATCAAAAACATGTGAGACCTGAAACCTTTGGCTTTCAATGTAAATCACTGCATTTAAAATAATGTTTATCAATATATTTTAAGAGATCAATAAACGTTTAAAAAAAAAGTTGAACTGAACTAAGAATGTTGAAATGTGCTTGTTTTTCCAGACATACACATATATTTAATTTCCAAGGCAAAGCCAGAGCTTGAGGTTTAAAGCTCCCACATGGTTTTTGTTTCATGTTTCTACCTGATTCAGAGGCTGAGAAATAAAGGTTTTAGTGAAGGTCAAGTTTTTCAGACAGTCTCAGGTTTACAGGGAGACTGAATGGGTAAAAACATTAGTGACTCTCTACATTTAATTCAGTTTGACCCAGTGCATGTCAAGCGTAAGTCCCAGGACTGCTGACCTGATAAGACATATAACCTTATTTGACTTGAGTTGGCAGCTCGTTCTGGTGTGTGATCGACCGGAGTCGTCACATCGACATTATCGACATGAAACTCTCTCTGATCACCGGCTTTGTTCTGACGCCTCAAACAATCAGACTGCATCAATAAATTCCCACTCTCTCTGAGCAGTGAAGGCAGCAGCAGGAGACGACAGGTTAAAGGGGCAGTCCACCACTTTTACACCCCGACTTCAGTTTACTGGTCACAGAAAGTCCGGCTGAGTCGTCCTAGCAACCACAGCACGACCTCAGACCGATGTCAACATGATAGATATGTTCCAGACACAAAGCACATGCTTCCTTCTGCACATGCTCCATGACGCCACTGTATCCAGAGCAGCACCGCGGAGGTGAATCCAGGTGAAAGCCATTAACCTTCATCGATTCCTCTTATTAAATTCACATCGATCGCAGAGCAGGAGACGGAGAGGGAGGAGGACAGTCAGAGAGGAAGAAGTTTTAAACTCAGAGAAAACTCTGCGTCAGGTTTTAGTATTTTCTTCATTCAGTGTTCGTACATACACACACACACACACACACACACACACACACACACACACACACACACACACACACACACACAGCCTAAAAAAGCAGCAGCACCCCACGGACAAAAGCACAGCACATTTAGCCCAGCGCTGTGCCACCACAGATCGGCCTCTCTGCCCGGCGCTGGAATCCACGGCTCTGACATTTCTGCGGCCGCAAACCGAACGGGAAACCTTTAATGGCCTGAGGTCGGGCCGGGAGAGAGATGGAGATAAATTACAGTGTTTGGTTTGTGAGGAGAGAGAAAACCGAGCGGGAGTGTGAGCGGGTTCATGTGCAGAGTGTCTGACTCTGTGTGTCTTTGTTTAAGCATGTCCATATTACTGTGTGTGTGTGTGTGTGTGTGTGTGTGTGTAAATATATATATAAATAACAATAAAACAAACAACATCACAAACACATACAAATGATGTGAAATGTGACTGTTGCACTTTGGTCCTGCTGCAGAAACTCTAATCCTGGACATCAGTTAATGCAAAGACCAGGTCGACAGGTGAGTCTCACTGACAGATATTATATATTAATACTGTGAAAGTATCAAAGCCTCAGTCCACAGAGAAATGCACACAGCCTGTATTCAGAAACTGAGCCTTAAAACCAGCCGTCAGGACTTCTGGAACTT
>NW_019525552.1:353491-354264 GCF_002814215.2 Seriola lalandi dorsalis | reverse complement strand
ACACACAGACACACACACACAGACACACACACACAGACACACACACACAGACACACACACACACACACACACACAGACACACACACACACACACACACACACACACACACACAGCGTCCTGCATTGCCACTGCAACATTCAGCATCAAATATGCATCAAATTATATAAGAGCCTGTTATGTAACAGACTCGATCCCCTTCTCTCCCCCAGTGTGTTTCATGCTGAGGTCTGTGGCTAATGAAGCATCTTAGGGGTAAAACACAGAGACGGGGGGGGGGCTAAATATAACTCCTCTGGCCCTGAGCAGCATCTGAGAGGAGAGGAGAGGAAACGAGGAGAGGAAAGAGGGGGACGAGTATAAAAGTAAAAAACAAAAAGATGGAGAGACAGACCAAACTTTCCCTTGATACACAGAAGATCATGCAATATGATCGAAAGCTCCAGAACAGCTACTGAATGAAATGACTGTTTAGTCAACGACTGTTTTAAGGAATGAACTTTCCAACTTCTTGAAGTGTTCAGGGACAAAGAGAAAACAGGTAAATTTGAGAATTTGTGTGTGTGTGTGTGTGTGTGTGGGTGTGTGTGTGTGTGTGTGTGTGTGTGTGTGTGTTCTGAAGTGTTGTTGTTGTTGTTAAGCTCTCGAGGATCTTAAGCGTCACGTAGCATGAAGCTAAACTTCACAGATGGGAAAGATTCCTCTGTTCTCGCCAGATTCCTAGTTCAGCTCCGACCATCAGGCCCGAGCAGCTACACACACACACACACACACA
>NW_019525552.1:349038-353155 GCF_002814215.2 Seriola lalandi dorsalis | reverse complement strand
AATCTGCTTTATTTTTATTGGATCACTCAGAAAACAGTCAGCCAATCAGAAGAGAGGCTCAGAGCCTCCTCTCTTCTGATTGGCTCACCGACCTGTTGTTACTAGAGCTGCAGAGAGAAGCCTGAGAGAGGAGATGTAAAACTACACTGAGATGGTTTTTATATCTTCTGCTGGATCAACACTTCAGATAAAACACAGGAAAATATTAAAATATATTAAATTCTAGAACCTTTTAACTTGCCACACTTGGTCAGGCTCTGACGTTGCAAGCATTATATATAATTACATATATATATACATATATATATATATATGTATATAAATTGGTTCATCATTTATCAAAGAAGAAGTATCTGCTTCTAGGAACTTGTGCTGGACAAATTTCACTTTTTCGATCATTTAATAAACTAAACATTGAATCAATTAATTGTGAATTGACAGATTTGACAGATACAATCTTAATGTATTTCATAAAAATAAACACTCAACTAAAACTGATGCAGTCTAATGGTTGTAATGTTGAAACAGTTTTAGAGACGTGCTGATTCTACTTTACGTTCATTTTGATGCTTTATACTATATATTTAGTCGAACTTCACTGGTTCTGATGCAGGTGGAAATAATATTAAAAAAAACCCTAAATCCAACTCGAGCCCCTCCCCTCATATAAAACCTGCAGGTACGTCTTCCACAGGCCTTCGTCTTACCTGCATCGTGAGCAGAAACGTGTCAGAGCTGTCTCCCTTCTCCCAGCAGACATTCACACTCATCACAGCAGGACAATCACAGGTGTAAGAGGGACTCACCTGACAGAGCTGAGCCCTCGTTAATGAAATTTGCTTCACCTTTGCATTTCCTGCTACGACTCGTCCAAATGTTTGGTGTGAAAAGAGTCGACGAAGTCGCGGCTAAACTTCCTGCATCATCATTACACCTGTACCTGGCCTCAGGTATAACAGTGTGAGTATTTGGAAGTGAACAGCATCCAGGTGATTCACAATGTGATCTGCTTTCATGCCAACAATCATGATTTAGGAAGGGACATCTCCATATTTACATCTTCTTTTTTTTTAAATGAGACGTATCTGAATATATTTGCATACATATTTCTGGCCCTCGGCTGAACGTGTCTGCGTTTAACATCCAGTGGGAATTAGATCGACGCAGCACAGAGCAGAAAACTGCACTGACGACATTAAGACAGTCTAACGAGAGATCACACACACAGACGGCTGACAGCTGCTTCTGATCCTCCTGTGTAGCTGCAGTTAACAGAGAGGTCTAATATCACCCAGTTGTCAGCCAAATCCTGTCAGCCTGTGTGTGTGTGTGTGTGTGTGTGTGTGTGTGTGTGTGTGTGTGTGTGTGTGTGTGTGTGAGTGGAAACACACATCAGGTGCTTTCAAAACAAACAGTGAATATATCCAAGTGTCGTCTCATTTTCGCCTCGTGCTTCATCAGTTAAAAGAGCGAGAGCGAGGAGAGAGACGGTCCGACTGACAGCTGAGAGGAAGAGGAGGATCTGTTTTTGAATTTTAGGATTTTTTTTTATTTTGCAGCGTTGAGATGAAAGAGGAGGGGAGGAGGAGGGAGATGACAGAGGAGAGGGATAGAAGAAGAAGAAGAAAGGATACGGGACAGAAAAAAGGAGAAGTTTGGAAAAAGGAGAACATACAGGAGAGGTTGAAGAGAAAGAAAAAGGGGGAGAGAGAAATGAGGAGAATGAAAGGAAGAGGAAAAGAAAAGAGAAAAGGAAGATGTAAAAGAGATGACAGAGGAGAGGTTAGAAGAAGAAGAAGAAAGGATACGAGAGGAAAAAGGGAGAGAGGAAAAGGAGGAGAGAAGGAAAGAGAAGAGATGAAGGAAAGGAAACAAGAGGACAGAAGACAAGAAAGAGAGGAGGACAAACTGCTGGAGGAAAGGAGGGAGGGCGGGAGAGATGAAGAGATAGAGGAGGAGAAAAGAAAGTAGAAAAGAAGAGAAGCAGGAAGAAAAGAGGAGAAGAAACAAGAGGCAAAAAACCAAAGAGAGGACAGCAGGAGGACAGAAGAAGAAGAAGGGAGCGGAAAGAGGAGAGGAGCACTTCAGAGAGGAGACGAAGAGGGAGGAGACGAGTCGAGACAGGATGAGAACAGAGAGGAGAGGGGGATGAAAGGGAGGGGAGGACTGAACCCAGGGACAGATAGACAGAGCTTTGAAGAAGAGGAGGAGGGAGGAAGGAGGGGGGGGGGATCAGAGTGAGCGAAGGATGAAACAGGAGGCGAAGGGACGGAGATAGAGAGGAGAGGGAGGCCTGGATGGAGAGAAGGAGATGAAAGGAGTCAAGAGTCAGAGACAGAGAAGAAGAGGGGAACAGTTTACAACTGACAGCTGAAGAAGAAGGAGAAGAAGGAGAAGAAGGAGAAGAAGAAGAAGGAGAAGGAGAAGAAGGAGAAGAAGGAGAAGAAGAAGAAGGAGAAGGAGAAGAAGGAGAAGAAGAAGAAGGAGAAGGAGAGAAAAGAAGAAGGAGAAGAAGGAGAAAGAGAAGAAGAAGAAGGAGAAGTGAGGGCTGAATTCTTCTATGATTTGTGGGAGTTTTAAATTTCTGGAAGACATTTTCTTTATTTTAAATTTCTCACACGTCCACTTATCACATCTGTCACCAAGAGGAAACGGCGTGTTTTTCAAACCATCAGTGAGGAGAATCCGTGTGGACGTGGAGAGACATGGAGACAGGCCGAGTTTCAAAGGCCGACGAACAGACAGACGCAGGGTCCAGGAGTTTGCGGGAAAGCGGCGAGCTCAGTGACTGTGGCGCCGGTAATCGACTGTGACAGCTCCACGTAAAAAAATATTCAGATATGAAACCTTAAACACGAGGAGACGATGTTTGCCAGCAGCTTGTCAGTAAGAGAGCGGGAACAATTACAGTTTAGTCGTGGAAACTCCTGAAGACTCTCCTGAACTAATCAACTGCTCTATAATCAATAATCACTGTATAATCTCCAATATATGAAGAGCTGCAGCGATTAAAGCTCCATGTTTCTTCTTCTTCTGTGTTTTATTTGAAGTGTTGATCCATCAGAAGATATAACAACCATCTCAGTGTAGTTTTACATCTCCTCTCTCAGGCTTCTCTCTGCAGCTCTAGTAACAACAGGTCAGTGAGCCAATCAGAAGAGAGGAGGCTCTGAGCCTCTCTTCTGATTGGCTGACTGTTTTCTGAGTGATCCAATAAAAATAAAGCAGATTTCAGGTAAAAACACTCAGAGAAACCAAATCCTGCAAGGTTTGGATGGTGGGTCCAGGTGGGCGGGGCTTGGTGACTGCTTTGTTGTGACATCACAAAGTTCCAGAAGTCCTGACGGCTGGTTTTAAGTTTCTGAATACAACATAAGACCTTAATCAATCAGATTCATTGATTAGTTGATTGGCGAAAAAAAAAAAAATCAAATAATCGTTTCAGTCGTTTTTCAGGGCTTTGAACTGTCGAGTCAACTTGAGTCATGGGAAAACTGTGACATCTTTTTTAAATTAATCAGCAGATGGATCAATAATAAAAATAATCACTTGTACTTCTTCTAGTAGAGCCTCAGAGTTTTGATGCAGAAGTAGTTTTATTTTGGTGTTTGATCATCTAGAGCAGTGGTTCCCGACCTGTGGACCATATCCGGCCACTTCCTGTCCTTTCAGAGTGACCTCAGAGGTCGAGGACTGACCGGGTTTGATACCTGCCCGACAGAACCTTGTATTTACCACGGAGCTGCTTCCCTCTCCGGCTGATTATCACTGGTGAAAAACAAGAGCCTTGATACAATTTGTCCTTTGACTTCACTTGTACCAGCTCCTGTTGAGGATGTAGCTGCAGGGCAGAGAGCGATCACAAGCCGCAACATCCTGCTTTCTTTCACGACTCTCGACCACCGTTTGAATCTGTTGTAACTAAATCCACAGACCACAATCCTCTGTCAAACAAGAGGCACCAGCTCAGGGACTATTCCTTAAAATACCTCCCGTGAAAACTTCAGTTTATCTTAAAAAACGCCAAACGAGCAGCAGCTTTGATTTTAGCTCGACCGCGATGGATTTCAGAGTTTATCCAGCCAGAACTTCAAAGCTTTTTACTGTGTAAGATATG
>NW_019525552.1:346848-349018 GCF_002814215.2 Seriola lalandi dorsalis | reverse complement strand
GTCAACCTACAGAGCAGCATTTAATCCTCTGACTGGAGTCAAAGTAAGAAGAAACATGTTTGAATGTCTCTTCTTCAACTTTACTGGTCCACATATTCAAATCGAAAGCCTCAGCCCCCTGGTGTTGGTTAATGAAGGTCCCTCAGAGGGGAGGGGGGGGGCATTAGACTTACATTTACCCCTCCCTCATCCAGGTATTATATGTATAACATACATTTCTCCACACTTAAACACTTGTGACTGCCGAGGAGACAGACTTAAAAAAAAAAAAAGAGTGTTTTCAGGTCGCGTCAGATTTACTTCCTCTCTTTAAAGTGCTAATTCTTCACCCGGCGAGGCCAGCTCTCGGCGCTAACCGGCGTTAGCATGTGCTAATCCCCCCACCCACCCCTCCTCCGTCATATGACGGACGGGAGGCGCGAGGTGCTAGCCAGCTGTGCTAGCTTTTAAGCCCTAATACCCTGAGAGTGAGTGAGCTAGCGGCGGAGCTAATCAGTCTTAATGCCACGCATATATAGAGTTAGCTCCGGAGATGGCTAGCTGCTGTAGCGGTGGCTAATCCGAGCAGCTGCAGGAACGAGCCCAATCCCCCCCGATTTCCCAAATATGTCAATTTTTAGAAACTGCAGCATGAGATTAAGATTAGAAGAAGAGAATAAAAATAGAGCAGAGGAGAGGACACAAGAGAGGAGGAATAACGAGCTGCTCTGAGCACTAACATGTTATTTAGGAGGAAGCACGTGATCTGAAGCTCCGACTGTAAATCTGCTAAATCTTTCATGTCAAAGAGACGTGAAGAGGAGGTGGAGAAAGGAGGTAAAAAAGAACAGGAAAGGAAATGAAAAAGGAGTGGAAACTGAGGAGGTGAGATGTTTAGACCATTTCCCTAGTTTTACTGGGTTAAAGAAACTGTCTGAGACACACACCCCGGCTCTTCAGAGCGTCGACTTCCTGCTCGAGGACAGGAAATGAAGTCATGCTGGTGTGGGCACAGAAATATCTCGCTGCCTCTTATCTTTAAGTGCATGTGTGCGTCTGTACAAGTGCTTCAAACTGAAGCACCTGCTGCTCGCTCGCTCGCTCGCTCTCTTCGTCAAGAAAATCACAGCCTTCAGTTGGACCCCTCCTCCTCCTCCTCCTCCTCCTCCTCCTTTTCCACTTCCTCCCGCTCCTCCTCCTTCCGTCCATCACATGTTTCAAGCCTGAGAGCAGCCAGGGCGCTGACATGGACCACAACCTCTCTCTCTCTCTCCCTCTCCCTCTCTCTCCATCTATCCATCTTTCTCTCAGTTTCAGGCAGGAAGCCACCGAGTGGCACAGCAGAGGCGAGCCACCTGTTCCTCCCTGGCAGAGGAGATCATGGAGAGATGGAGGGAGTGATGAAAAGATGGAGGCAGGGGGAAATGACAGAGGAAGAGGCGAGGGAGGGGAGGAGAGGAGGAGGAGGAGGGAGACATAGCAAACATCAGAATAGGAAGAAGCTGAAAGGAAGGAAAAGGGAGAAAAAGTAAAAGAGGAAACAATAAAGGAAAAGAAAGATGGATGGATGACAAAGGTATGAAATAAGAGAGTAGAAGAAGAAAGGAGAGAAAGAAGAGAAAAGAAGGGGAAAGAAAGAAACAAAGATGGAGGACAGGATGATGAAAGGGGCAGAAGAAGAGATGGAGGGAGGTATAGTGAGGGAAGAATGGAGGGGGATGAAAGAAAACCGTGGCTGAAGGGAAGGAAAAGAGGGGATGGGAGAAGAAAGAAAAGACTGGAAGGAGTTAAGAAAGAGAAGAAGAGAAAGGGATGAATGATGAGGGAAAGGAGGAAGGGACGGAGGAGAGATAAAGGAAAGGAAAGATGAGAAAAAGTCAATTGGAAAACAGATACAGCGAAGGATAAAATGTTCGAGAGGGAGAGGAAGATTAAAGGAGGTATAAGAAAAGGAAGGATGAGAGGGAGGAAAGGATGGAAGGATAAGGAGGAGGGAACAAAAAGGAGAGAGGACAGGAAAGAAAAGACTGGAATAGGTAAGAGAGAGAGAGGAGGGGAGGAAGGGGGGAGGAGAACGTAAAGGAGGGATGAGAGTGAAAAAGAAAAGGCTGAAAGGCACTGAAGACGAGAGAAGGTGGAGGAGGTGACGGCACCTAATTACAATACCTCCCCCTCCCTCCCTCCCTCCCTC
>NW_019525552.1:346701-346798 GCF_002814215.2 Seriola lalandi dorsalis | reverse complement strand
CCCTCTTGACCTTGTCTTCCCTCCATTCATCACTCCATCCCTCCTCCCACAAACATCCTGTCTTTCTGTGAATGATTGTTCAGAGGTCAGGTGTATG
>NW_019525552.1:345692-346307 GCF_002814215.2 Seriola lalandi dorsalis | reverse complement strand
TATTTCTTCCTGTTCAACACTGTTTATCACGTTTGAGAGTGTTGAGATCAAACATCGACCTCCAGGTTGAAACATGAAGCATCAACACTGAAGAACCAGAAGCTGCAGTTCCTCTAACGACCACTAGAGTCTGGCTCCAACAGTGAGTCAGTCCCCATAGACTCCCATGTTAAAATGTCCAACTTTACAGCAGAAATAAACATGTTTACAGCCTGGTACAAAAACTGTTTTGGTCTCTAGAGCTGATTTCCTCCTTCATGACACCTGTTTATATAACTCACCTGTTTATATAACTCACCTGTTTACATATTATTAAAGACTAAAGTTATGGAGGATTGAGGGCGTGGCCTTTTTGAGTGACAGGTCGGTGAGCGTACGTTTGCCGGCTCCACCCATGCCCCTCCTCTTTGCCCATTTTTGGAATAGCTGGCAGTTAAGAGGCGGAGTCAGACACTGCCAAGATGGCGACGGTGGAGCAGCTCACTCTGAGCTTCAGCAACCTGTGGGTAACGTCACGGCGGCGATGGCCATCTTTGTTTACAGTCTACGGTTGAGATGTACCAACACCATGTTTTACGATACCGAGTAACCGATCCGATGCCATTGCATTAAAAA
>NW_019525552.1:344874-345642 GCF_002814215.2 Seriola lalandi dorsalis | reverse complement strand
ATTTTTCCTTCTGTGTGGGACGGCAGAATCCAGCTCGGATCAGAACTACACCATCCGAAAACCAGCAAGAAACGGTAAGTCATGCACATGACTCCTCCCATTATACGTGTATATAGACTCACATTAGGGTCAAAATGATTTTGAGCTTGTAAAGTGACCTTAACAAATAATTCCAATGTTTGTGGTTGTAAATCAACCTTTGTAAACCTGTAAAATAAATCTGCTTGAGAAATTCAAGTTTGTGTATGTCAAACAATTGCACTTTTGTCAAAGAGATTTATATTTGTTGAAAGTCTGAATCAAAACTCAAACGATCAGTGTTGAGGTTGAACAGATGTGTATAAGAGACAGTCATCACTCCATCCCTCCTCCCACAAACATCCTGTCTTTCTGTGAATGATTGTTCAGAGGTCAGGTGTATGAATGAGGGAGGTGCAGTTCGTCTTCAGGCTGCATCAACAATATAATGTAAATACAAACATACAAACATTTAAAACTCCACGTTTTAACATCATGTTCTCACTGTTATTGTGTTCTACCTTTAACACGTGAGTTCGTTCTACTGCTTCTATTTCTTCCTGTTCAACACTGTTTATCACGTTTGAGAGTGTTGAGATCAAACATCGACCTCCAGGTTGAAACATGAAGCATCAACACTGAAGAACCAGAAGCTGCAGTTCCTCTAACGACCACTAGAGTCTGGCTCCAACAGTGAGTCAGTCCCCATAGACTCCCATGTTAAAATGTCCAACTTTACAGCAGAAATAA
>NW_019525552.1:329336-344854 GCF_002814215.2 Seriola lalandi dorsalis | reverse complement strand
TTTGAGTGACAGGTCGGTGAGCGTACGTTTGCCGGCTCCACCCATGCCCCTCCTCTTTGCCCATTTTTGGAATAGCTGGCAGTTAAGAGGCGGAGTCAGACACTGCCAAGATGGCGACGGTGGAGCAGCTCACTCTGAGCTTCAGCAACCTGTGGGTAACGTCACGGCGGCGATGGCCATCTTTGTTTACAGTCTACGGTTGAGATGTACCAACACCATGTTTTACGATACCGAGTAACCGATCCGATGCCATTGCATTAAAAATATTTGAACAGCTGGTATCGGATTGTATTCACCGACACCTGATGTGGTACTTTAGGAAGTATCAGAACAACTCTAGAGTTCCTATATTTATTACTCATCTTTTTACTGTTGCTTAGTTTTGTATAATCATGAGTGTTTACTTCTGTTTGTTACTGTTTGGGATGAAAACAATGAGTCTGGCACTAATGGTCGTTCATGATGACCTTTGAACTTTGACTGATGAAGGTCTGCGGTCGGTTTGAGAGACAGACTCTGACTGTGTCTTAAATCTGACAAACAGTCAGACTTCAGAGAGACTGAATTCATCTGTTTAGTTCTTGACTATCTTAAGACGGACTGTGGTGCTATGAATTCTGGGTAAATTGAGACTTTTTCCAATATAAAAAAATGGGCGACCGAGGAACCGCATCCAACCTCTGAGCTCCGTTCACCTTCAGCAGAACATGTTTATCTTCAGGAAGAATTCAACAGTTACAGGACGTTTTACTGAAGAGAAATAAAAAGAAAATGGCTGCCGTCTCTAAAACCTGTTTCCCTCCTCTATGGGAGCCATGTCTTCCTGTTACTTGTTGTTGGGTGCTACTGATCAGGGTAGGTGTCATTGATTGTTACCATGGTAACATTGGTCCTTGGCCTGAGTTAGCCTGGAGGTAAAGTGTCTAATGTTTCCTCTTAAAATGAGTCAGTGTGTATTTTAGTGAAACAGTCTGACTGACATCAGACCAGCACTACACACCTGTCTGACGTATCTGTGTGAAACTGCCCCCTGACTAATTGAGTCAGAACAACCTGTTGCCACCTGTCCACTGATGTTTCCATCTGTTTTTTATTTCTTCTCCCCTTTAACTGATGTTTTTCTAAGATTTAGTCGTGTGTGTTACATTTCACTAAAACAAGGATCCACCGCTTGGTTCCAGACTAAACTGTCTCCACACAGAATCTTCAGCACAGACATTCATGGATACTCCATTATTATGCAAATGACTCTGATGCGTATCTGACTCTTTGTTTAGCAAACATTTAAATTTGTGGCCACAAACTGCTGTCGTTCCCATCAGCCTCGTCTCTACTGTTATCTTTAGCATGCTAACACGCCACAGGCTCTCACCGCCGTCTTCCTCACTCAAACCAGCTAACATTAGCATGTTACCACTGTCATTATGAGCGTGTTTTCATGCTGACCTCACAGAGCTGCTAGCATGGCTGCACTCTGTTAGCACTGTTTATTAGCCTCTGTGTGTGGAGACTGCGGCTGAGTGGAGAAGCAGGTAAACCACCAAGTACACACATGTGCACACACTAACACTGACACTGATTACACATGCACTGACCCACGCAAATACACACGCAGACATACACTTCTTATGCAGAGCATTGACTTACTCACACACACACACACACATATATATATATATATATATATATATATATATATAGAGCATGTACAGGAAATGTGCAGCCTGCAGAAGCAACAAAGCGTAATTTGCATGAGGAACGATGCGGAAGTGAAACCAAAGCTCCTTATTGTGCTGCACGGTGCTCTGACACACTGCTACACTCTCTGCCTAACACACACACACACACACACACACACACACACACACACACACACACACACACACACACACACACAAGCATTCACACGCGTTATGTGAGGACACTTAACCATTCATAATCCTCTCACTCTAACCCCAATTTAAACCTGATTCTAACCTGAACCCTAAAACTAAGTCTAACCCTCACACACACACACACACACACACACACACACACACACACACACACACACACACACACACACACACACACACACACACACACACACACACACACACACACACACACACAAGCATTCACACGCGTTATGTGAGGACACTTAACCATTCATAATCCTCTCACTCTAACCCCAATTTAAACCTGATTCTAACCTGAACCCTAAAACTAAGTCTAACCCTCACACACACACACACACACACACACACACACACACACACACACACACACACACACACACACACACGCTGCTTTCCCTGCGATTTGAATGAACAAACAAAGAGGCCACTGGACTTCTGGGTACCTGGAGGAAATGAGAACCAAACTAACTGCAGTTGTCGCGGCAACAGTCATACTCCATAATGCCATTCAAATTCTGCTGCTCTGTTATCTCTCTCACACACACACACACACACACACGAACAAACACACACACACATTTAGAACAAGGAAGAGGGGGGAGGGAGGGAGGGAGGGAGAAGATGCTCACCCAAAGGCCATTCATTTAGACACAGCTGCTCGTCAATACACATGATCATCATCATTTCGTCCTCTGTGTGTGTGTGTGTGTGTGTGTGTGTGTGTGTGTGTCTGTGTGTGTGTGTCTGTGTCTGTGTTCGTACAACTCCCTCTCCATGTGATGCTGTCAAGGGCACAGCTTGCATCCGTCGTACCAAGCCGTGGTCACCATGGCAACAGAACATACACACGCTTCCTCTTCTTCTTCTTTTTGTTTTTACTTTCTTTATTTTAACATACTAGTGTGTGTGTGTGTGTGTGTGTGTGTGTGTGTGTGTGTGTGTGTGAGAGTCACTTCCTGCTCAGGTTTTTAACCAATCAGTGAACAGGGATCGACGTGAGGCTCTCAGTGGCTTTCTGTCCACTACTGTTTTGTTTTTTTTTTCATTTTCAGTGTACTTCTCAATGTACCAACTCTGTGGTTACCATGGCGCCCGTATCCATTTGGTCCCCAGTCCCTCCCTCTCGCTCTAACTCTCTTTTTTCTTTTTGTTATTTCACTTCATTCATTGGCATTATCAGCTGTTTTTCATGTTTTTTTAATGTCGCTGCTGCTCAGCTGTTCAGTCGCTTCTCTCTCTCCCTCTCTTGATTTATTTATTCGTCTTACAGAACCGGACTGTCCGTCTTCTCCGTCTGTTGTTGCATGTTTACTATTAAAGGAATAACCTGAATAAATGAGAGAAGAAGAGCTTGATGTTTCACTGAGCGGTGTGATGAAGGTGTGAATCTAATGCTGTGATTTATTATTATTATTATTATTATTATTATTATTATTATTATGAAAGAGAGTGTGTCGAGTGACCATAAGGTTCAATATGTGTAAATGTCTCTATGATCATGTGCAGGAGAGAGATGGTAATGAGGAGGACAAACTGGGAGAAAAGCTGCACAGTGATCATCAGCCTTCATCACATGTTCATTTATCAATACTCATCTTCATCACTAATCAACTTACAAATGATCAATTATTTTTACTTTCTGCCATAGTCTCTCTCTCTCTCTCTCTCTCCTACTTTGGAGCAGCCGTTGACATTTGTCACGTTCGATGTCCTCATTACCCACCTAACACACTGTAGCATGTGCACAATCTGCAAGCACTGACGCACATCCTGTGTGTGTGTGTGTGTGTGTGTGTGTGTGTGTGTGTGTGTGTGTGTGTGTGTGTATGTGTGTGTGTCCGTCAGTAAACAGAAATAGATCATGCAAAGCAGAGATTACTATCTACACCTCAAAGCACAAACGTGTGGGCCTTTAAACTTCATAGTGTCACACACGCACAAACACACACACACGCACACACGCACACACACACAAACACACACACACGCACACACAGTCGTGGGTGAGAGCACATTTAGAGGAAGGAGTGATGTGAGAGTGAGGGGGGAGACAGAGAGAGACAGGGCAGCGTTTGGATGACATCGTTCATCTCATCCTTGATACGAAGCCGTCTATGGCACAGGAAGAGGAAGTGACACGGCTGACGCACACCCACGCGCGCACACACACACACACACACACACACACACACACACACACACACACACACACACTGTACCTGGTTATAGAGGACCTCACTGAACTTCTCAGGTGTGAAATATGACCTAAATTTCTGAGTTTAAAAAACTGACTTTCAACCTTGACTTCATGAAATCTGCATTAATGATTATTTATCAGTGTAAATATTGAACAGGTCATTTAATGTCACGTGTTCTACCATCGCTTCATGTCTGATTCTTCTGATGAAGCCGGCATCCACTTCACTTTGTTGTTTCAGAGTGAAACAACCGATCGGAGAAAGGTGAAGGATGATACTGGAGTATTTTGTCATAGCAGATTTTGTCTAGATTTGAATGCGATTCGGAGGAAATCTTTGCTAATGATCATTATCAGCTCAGTAGAAAGTTTCCTCTGTTATCGTGGTGTCATCTCTTAACAAACCCAAGAAAAGTGACGTATTTTCTAATTTTATTAAGATGCTTTTCTCATTTTTTCATATTATAAAGACAAATATTTCTTGTTCTTAGTGCAAATGATTCAGTTGTAACAAGAAATGTTGTTATAACAACAAATTATACTGTGATATTTTCTTATTACCACCTAAAATCCTTGATCTGATTGAAATAAAAACATTTTTAATAATAATGAAATGAGAAACTTTGATTTGTGCCGTTAGAACAAAAAAACTTCCTGTTGTAACAAGAAACTGAGCAAATATTAATTTTTATTTTCATCATTGCATCAAACTGTTTGACATCACGCAGCTTCACAGTTTCTTCCTCTTCACCCTGAAGATGAAATGATTATATAATATAATAAACAGCTGCAGAGTCTCTGCTGCGGAGCAGAGTTACACTCCAGCACGTTACAGAAACTTTACATGTTGGCAGAAGCTGCTGTTAAAGTGAGCTTTTTCATTTACACTCCCGGCCGAGGTGATACCTCCGGTAACGAAGCTGGCCGGTTGCCCCGGCAACCAGCCGGGAAAAAGCAGCAAGAGTAATTCTGGTTAAATGAATACAGCTCAACTCTCTGCTTGTCTTGCCGTCTGTTTCTCTGTGTGAGCCTCTCTCTTTCTCTCTCTCTCTCTCTCTCTCTCTCTCTCTCTCATGACAAAGGCATCAGCCATTTTAAAATCGTAATGATGGTTATTATTACAAAGAAAGTCTCTTCCCACCATTTTCTCCTTGTTTTTCAGATGCTCTCACTTCCTGTCGGGTGATTAAAATGATCTTATGGTGAAATTTCTCCATATTGAAATCGTAGTTTAAACAAGGTTCAGGGAATTTAGGGAATTTACTTGAGGTAATTTTACTTACATTCATATTTTTTTATCTGTTTTAAAACATTTTGTCAGCTCTTTCCACCAGAACCATGTCATCTTCATGTCATACATGTTAACTAATATTTTGTGTCACTGTCCACCTGCTAACTATTATATCTATCCTCATGTTTGACCTCAGCTCACCGTTTCACCTGCTGTAATGTTTAAAGCTCCTCCAGTGTAAAGGTGTGTGTCCATGTGTAGTGTGATTATAGATCAGCTCTAGCTTCTATATTAATACTGTGAAAGTATCAAAGCCTCAGTCCACAGAGAAATGCACACAGCCTGTATTCAGAAACTGAGCCTTAAAACCAGCCGTCAGGACTTCTGGAACTTTGTGATGTCACAACAAAGCAGTCACCAAGCCCCGCCCACCTGGACCCACCATCCAAACCTTGCAGGATTTGGTTTCTCTGAGTGTTTTTACCTGAAATCTGCTTTATTTTTATTGGATCACTCAGAAAACAGTCAGCCAATCAGAAGAGAGAGGCTCAGAGCCTCCTCTCTTCTGATTGGCTCACAGACCTGTTGTTACTAGAGCTGCAAAGAGAAGCCTGAGAGAGGAGATGTAAAACTACACTGAGATGATTTTTATATCTTCTGATGGATCAACACTTCAAATAAAACACAGAAGAAGAAACATGGAGCTTTAAAATATCTTAATTTCCTGTCGAATGGTAACTCTACCTGTGTTTAGCTCGTTGTGTTTGAGTGCAAGCTATATCCATCACACACACACACACACACACACACACACACACACACACAGAGTCATCAGTTTGGCAGGTCCTACCTGGTGTAACTGTTTGTTCCCTGGTCCAGTTTAGCAAGTCCACAACTGGTCACAGTCCCTGGAGGGACAAAGAGACAGACAACATTATAAAGACCTGTTTGTACTTTTATGTAAATCCATAAAAGAGGGGGGGGGGGGTGATGTCCCACTGCATGGCCCAAAGCTATGTGTGGACACCCTGGTCCTGATGCATGTGTGTACATTTGGATTGAAGCTGTTTTGCCTCCAGTTCCAATTCAGAGAAACCTTAAAGCATCAGTCAACATTCAGGGAAAACATGCGTATTTGTTTTCTGCTGTTCAGTTAGGTAAGACCCTCTCATATCTGTCAGTTAAAGTTAGCTTAGCTTCACTCGAAGCCTGGAAACAGGGGGGACAGCTAGCCTTGCTCTGTCTGAAGCTAACAAGCCAGCATCCATAAAGCTAGCTGAATAATATTATATTTTATCTTAGTGTTAAACTGTTAAGATATCTGACGCGCAGTTACTTGCTTGTTTTATCTTTGTCTATATGTGTTTATTGTCATTCTGATTTAATTCGTACAAAACTAAAGTGTGAAAATGACATTTGATCTCCACTGGTTTCTTGGCAAATGCTCCACACAAAGGACTGGTGGCAAATTGTAGTAGCACAGCCTATTCTCCAAAGCTAATAAGTGTATTTCCATCCAGCAGCACACAAGGATAATTCAGACAGTTACTCCAAGCTTTGTGTTTGAGCCGTCCCTGTTTCAGCAGGACAGAGTCCCTGAGCACAAAGCCAGCTCCATGGTGTGGAGAGTCCTGACCTCCACCCCATTCAGAACCTTTGGGATAAACTGGGACTCTGACTGTGAGCCAGAGCTAATCACCCAACACCAGTGCTGGGCCTCACTAATGCTCTAATGCCACGTGTGAATACGAGTGAATCCTGCAGAGAGGCTCCAACACCTGGTGGAAAAGGATCGTCCACATACTTTTGGCCATGTAATGTAAGAAATGAAAGCACGGATTGTTAGCATTTTAAAAATGTTTTTTAAAAGGTCAAAAGGTCACGAGTCTCTCAGCGTATAAATGTCAACGTTGTGTTTAAATCTATGTCGGGAAAATAAGAAAATATCCGTGTTGTTTTTGTCAAATCTCCCCGACAACAGCGGTGACATGCTGATCCTGCGGTTTGTAATCATAAATTTCTAAAAAACTTCTCCGCTCCCCAAAGTCTCTGTTGTTTTCTTAGTGTTTGACACTGACATTTCAAAACCCTTCGATGAATTCAACAATAAACAAATAAAAACAGATGACAGGCTGTTTCAGTGTCGGATCACGGGTGTCATCCGTTTGTCATCTTGATTTTCACTTTCCTTTTGTCACTTTTTTCTTTTGGGTGTTGTTTTTTTTTTAAAGCCCGTTGGGGTTTCTGTTCTGTCTCACTCGCTCAGATTGGATTTCTTTTCAACCCCTGATATTTTTTGAAGTGTTTTATCTTTTGTATGGATATGCAAATAACTCAACCTACACCTGACGCAGTAACTGTCTGTGTTTTCATTGTGCCACCACTAACAGTCACTGGGCAGAGAAGCCTGGGAGCGGCACACAGGTCAGATTATCATAGTGATGTATGTTAAGGTTTATCGTTTTATATTGATTTTAATACAAACACATTGAATTTACTTATTATAGATCCTCAAATTATTAACAAAAAAAGCTAAATTACATAATTTTTGTAGCGCAAATGGTATTTTTTATAATACAATTATGTATCTATTATTAAAAATTATTTTGTTTTATTTATAATAATTTACGAATATTATCAAACATATTATTTGAAAATAAAATTTATCATTATTAATAATATTAAAATTTGTATAATACAATTATAAGACATTTTACTACAGATTTTCTTAAACTTTTTTTTTTTTTTACATTTTGTATTGATTTGCAATGAAAAATACGAACAATCTGAATTTACTTATCGTAGTTCCTCAAATAATACAAAACAAAAAAAAGATAAATTACATATTTTTTGCACTGAAAATTGTAATTTTATAATACAGTTTACACCACGTTGTCTTTATCTTTTATGTTTTTAATTAAGAAAATTACATTTCATAGATTTACTTATATACATATATAGAGTGACATTAAATATTGACACAGTGTCATTAAGAAAGCACCACAGACGTATTTTGAGAGGTCAATTACTGTAATAAATCCCCCTCAGATAAACTTACCCTACACCAACAGTCGTCATCAGTCTGCTCATTCCAGGAAGCATTTAATAACGAAGTTTGTAATTTACTATTTCTTGATTTCCCTGCTTTACCTAAACCTGCCTCGTGTACGTCATCTAGATTTCCTACATTTCCCAAAATGCCTTTGGACATCCCCCAGAGAATAGCAGGGTTTTACATACGCATATAGAGAGACGGTGGTGAAGCATGAAAGTGAGAGTTTCACACTTTAGTCAAAACTCTACCCCCTGGTTTTGTCTTTTAACGTGCTCTGGTTCTAGTTTCACATCTGTGGGGGCGACCGTGTCAATTTCTCGCCGTATGACTGTTGAGCGGTCGTGCAAAGTAGCGGCAGAGTGACTGATATCACACACTGATGGTTACTGGTGATTTAGATGAGTGAAACATTTATTTTAACCATACTAAAACAGAGCTGCTGGAAATAACATCTATATTTGATCAGTTATCTATCAATGAATATGAACAATGACATGGTTTGAGTTGTACATGATTAGAGTTTAATTAATCTTAATTTGATTTTAATTTAATTTGGTTTTAATAAATATAAGTATCATCAAAATCAATTTATTTAACTTTATATTTAAGAGCTAAAACCATGAAGACTAACAGTCCAGGAAGTAAAGATTTATTCTTTGGTGAAATGTCTAACTGAATGTTTTGTATGTTGATCTTTGATCATTTGTTGAGAGATTTGTTTGCTTAAAGGATAAACTGGGATAATTTAGTTAAATAAACTTGTTTTCTCACCAGGGGTCAAATCATCTCTGTGCTTGTTGGTTTAGCCGCTAGATGTTTAGCATTGTACAAATATGGAAATCAAGGGGAAACTACGAGCCCAGCTCTGTCAGAGGTCTGTTTATAAGTTATATCTCTTGTATTTCACACTTATACAAACAGAAATCAAAGACACTTGGGTTTTTCTGAGCTGTTAGCTTAGTAAGAAGCTAATGTTAGCGCAAACAGCAGGGCACAGTTTCTTATGTACATGAATATTTTGGACATTTTATTTAGTCAAACATCCCAAGTTAGCCTTTGATGTGCTGTTGGCTAACTTGCTAGCTAACTTGATACGACGCCAGAGGCTAGCTAATTCCCTCTGCTACCAGCGTTTGCGCTAAGCTAGGATGACATGTCCTGAACCTGTAAAATTAAATACAACAACAACAATTTCAAGCATTTAACTTAAAGACTGTTTCACCCAATCATCCAAAATAGAGTCAGCTAGTAGAAACCAACCCTAACTAGCTGGCTACAAGCTGCTGCTGTGTTAATCCATTGCTAATGCAAACCAGAGAGTTCCTACTGCTTCACATCAGCAGCTTTCCACTGAACGTCAGGGAGGGTTATATTCTTGAGCAGTGACAGGGAAAGGTAATGTAAGCTCTTTGTGTTTGTTGTTCACCTAAAACTGATTTACACAACAAAGTAAAGATATGTTTAGTACCTGTAGGTCAACAACTCAACCCTGTTTCAACAACTAAACCACAACAACAAATACCTTTTGTAGGAAACTTAATCGTGAGCTGGATTATTTTCAAAAGAAACAGATTTTCTGAATGAATGAAGCGCGACTGATATTAGACCCAGATAACAAAATGAAACTTCTGGCCCTACGTATGCCTGGGCCGAGTCTGGCCCACATACACATCTGGCTCAAGTCAGAAGTGGTCCAGATGTGGAAGTAGCATCTTACAATCATGCTGTGAACGGGCCAGATTTGGGCCGAGGAACCGAGTGTGAACTGGGCCAGAGGAAAAGTATGGGCCGGATTTATTTTGCTATCTGAGGCTGGTTGTGGTGGATAACCGGTCACCAGAAACCCAGTCCTGTCCGTGGCAACAAAACCTCTTCGGTTTGATTTGGGAAAATCGTGCTTTTTTTCTTTAATGTTAAGAAACAGGTTGTGTCTGAAGTCAGTGTGAACTTTTTCTGTTTTAAATCCAGACCAGGATCTTTTCCAAACCTGAACCAAAGAGCTGTGAGAGTCTGAACAGAACCACAAACAGTTTGATAAACTGGAGTCACAAGTGGATTTCGTTCTGCAGAACCAGAACCAGATATATTGGAGCAAAACAAACTGTATGTGAATATTTTACTGATGTGTTCAGTGTCAACACATTTGCAACTTGCCAAATACGTAAACTAATAACGCACCATCATGTCGTTGGTAGAAAATGAAATCTTGCCACCTTTTATGTGAGGAAAGAAGGGACGAGCCTCGTTGTATGGAAACATATTTCCTACAGGAGACAGGGTTTAAACGCTAAGTTTCACATACTGCAGGTGTGAATTGTACAAGAAGAAACGGTCAGTTAGTTACTGCTCTTACACCTTCAATATGTCGTCAAGGGAAAAGCCACCTTTAACGGGGTTATTCAAATGAGATAGTGGCTCAGTACAGACCATCCCCACCCTTGTGAAAAGCTCTATATGTGGAGTGTTCCTCTGCGTACAGTACGTTCACGCTGCACGTGATGTTTAATCCATCCAGTGTAGTGGCAGTGTTCAGGGAGGGGGGAGGCAGATAATGGCAGTTTGGGATTTTCTGATTACAAAACACTGATTTAGCTTCACTGTCTGATGCATAAATGTATGAAGTGAAGCTAATTATGAGCTGAGGAGAAAGTAGGCCAGTTTGGATAAAGGTCTCTCTCTCCCTCTCTCTCTCCCTCTCTCTCTCTCTCAATCATCATCCTGTTGTCCATTTAAAAAGCCACACACACACACACACACACACACACACACACACACACACGTACACACATCTGACAGCCTCCCTTTGAGTAAAGAGAGATCCAGTTACAATATCTCTGTCACACACACACACACACACACACACATAAACACACACACACTCTCTTTCTAGCAAGCACAAAACGAAGGAGAACGATCATGTGTCCATTCCTGTTAAAAAGCTGCGCTGTGATTGGCTGGTGTGGAGCAACAGACCTGTCAATCAGCAGCAAGGTGATTGCTGATTGGCTCTTGGGATGAAAATTGTCCTCAGCTGACTGCAGAGAGAGGGAGAGTTTCCCTTTATACAGCTGAGGACAACACACACACACACACACACACACACACACACACACACACACAGATGAAAAGTGTGTCAGCAGCTGACAGAACAGACACACTCCTCTGTTGCTACAGCTTGGAAACCTCTCATCCTTTCTCCTCCCCTCTTCCTGCTCTCTGTTCCTCCTCGTCTCCTTCTTTTTCCTCCTCTTCCTCCCATCTCCTCTTCTCTGCACTTGTTTCCTTTCCTCTTCCCTCCTCACCTTGTCTCCTCTCCTCTTATTTACATTCTTCACCTCTTTTCTTTTTTGTTTCTTTACTTGATTGCTTTTCTCCTGTCCTCTCTCCTCTCCTCCTGTTTCCTCTCTTCTCCTCTCCCAACATTTTGTCCTTCTTTCTCCTCTTCTTCCCTCATCTCCTCTTCCTTCCTCTTTTATCTCTTCTTCTTGTACTGTAGGTCGCTCTCACTCCTCGACCACCAAGTTTATTTAGTGTTTTTAGTGTGTGTGTCTGTGTCTGTGTGTGTGTGTGTGTGTGTGTGTCTTAATAATTTAGCCGTCGCTGTCAGGACCTCGCTCACCAGAGCACTCTCAGGTTCCTCTACAGCTCTCAGGTGATCACATGCGCACACACACAAACACAAACACACGCGCGCGCACACACGCACGCACACATGCACGCACACATGCACGCACGCACGCACACACACACACACACACACAAACAAAACTGTGTTTGAGGTCCATCACTGATCCACCCTGAGGCGTCACAATAACAAACTGTATGAGGCAGAGAAATGAATCAATGTGTCCTCTATTGAATCTAGTATTGAAGAAGGTTAAAGGTCAAACTCTTCAAACCTGATGAACTGGATTTCACTTGGACCAAAACTCCGTCTTTAAACCAAGTTAATGATGAATTATTTGACAAAGCATCAAAAAAAAACAAAAAAAAACAAAAAACCCTACGGATTCCAATTAATCTGAAGTGAGATGGAAAAAACAAGCAGGTGTTCAAATCTGAGACGCTGTAATGAGCAAATGATGACTGATTGTGTGTGTGTGTGTGTGTGTGTGTGTGTGTGTGTGTGTGTGTGTGTTACTTCATCACACCATGCCATACATCTGAAGTCATTTCAAATTCTCCAGCTATGATGCGTGTGCGTTAATTGGCAGCAAATGCAACCATATCACATCTGCAGCCAGCTAACACACACACACACACACACACACACACACACACACACACACACACACACACACACACACACACACACAGAGGCAGACAGGAAGAGAGGCTGACGGCTACAACATCAGATACACACACATGAGAAAGAAATGAAAAGAAGAAATGGGATGAATTCAACACGAGAAACGAATCCGTAGAGAAAATAAAATCCAAACAGGCTTCCGTACTTTTAACAGGACGGCACCAACGTCCGCCTGAGCTCATGACACTGAAATGCAGTGTGCCTAAATTAGGGGGTCCGGGGGATGGTTACGGTTACCATCATCCCCGATTCAGGTCCAAAATACATTAAAGAACAAACAACAAAAAGGAAAATTATTATAACAAACACGAAATTAAGATCAAAATAACCACAGTGATCAAAAAGAAAGTGGCAGACAGGTGAACAGGTGCTCATATCACCACCATGTGACCCGACTCTCCGTAATCACCACGATCGCTAATCAATGAGATCACAAACACTAAAGCTGATGTAACGTTTGAGCTGTTTCTGATTCGTGCCACTTAAACTGGACGACACTGTTCCTGCAGGAGTCACCACGCCCTTGACCTTTGACCTTTCCCCCCCAAAATCAGTTCATCCTCGAGTCCTAATGAATGTTTGTGCCAAAATTAAAGAAGTTCCTTGAAGGTGTTACTGAGATATCGTGTCGACGAGAATGAGACGGACGGACGGACAGCCTGAAAACAATATGGCTGCCACTCTGACTGTCGCCGGGCGGAGGAATAAAAACACACAGATGCTCAGTCTAAAAAAACTAAAAAAACAACAGCAACAACAAGCTACAAATAGTCAAACAAAGACAATGAACAACAAATACAATTACCCAGAAAACACTGACTTCGTTTAATGCAGCAGTGGTAGCTAAGCTAGGCGGCTAAATGCTAGCTGCAACAGGCCAGTGTGACACAGCTGCTAATGCAGCAGCTTGTTGATGTTCTTTCACTCTTCTTTTTGCTCTTTTGCCCTCCCTCCATTTTCACCCACAGATGTTTATTTTCATTTCACACAGGTCGACACACGTCGCAGCGTCAGATCTGCTGCAGCAGTGATTTCTACACTACACAACTGTAGTGTGTTGAATATCGGTAAGTGCACTTCACACTCACACTCATACAGAGCCCCCACAAGGCCTGGGTAATACATTCATTGAATGTTTAGTGCAGAAAATCAACTCACACTTCGTGCACGTTCTCTGTGGTAACAGAGTGTGTGTGTGTGTGTGTGTGTGTGTGTGTGTGTGTGTGTGTGCACGGACACTCGCTCCTACGCACTACACCACGATGGCCATCTGAGGTGGCAGTGAGACAGATGGTACGTAGGTCGGCCTTTCCCTGTGCGTACTCTCTCTCTCTCTTTCTCACACACACACACACACACACACTCACCAAACGATCTCCACGGCTACAGGACTGTGACCTCATCACCACCGCGGACACAGAGTCAGGACAAGTTCCTGCTTCTTCTTTGAGCGGCTTCAGTAAACAGCAACAAAGCGTTCCTCATCCTCGTCTGAGGTGGGTTTCAGTTTTCTCTTTAAGTCACGGCTCATTTGTTTCTTCCATTTTCTGAAGCTGCAGCGCAGCTTTTCATCCTTTCTATAAATACCACCTTTACACTGTCAATCCTTCGTTTAAAATTAGCTGCTGCCCCTGACAACAAAGACGATGAAACAACATCGACTTGACAGTAAAGTTTGTAAAAAATAAAGCTCATATTTAAATCAGATTTATTTATCCACTTACTTACTGCAAGCTCTAGTGCAGAAGTTAATGTTTGATTTCCACCGGCTTTATTTCAGCTTCCTGTCACATATTAAACATCAGAGAAACACAGTCATGTTGGCAGCAGCTGGGCAGCACCGTGTCCTTCAGCTGCTTCAGACCTGCAGCTCACACCACCTGCTGCCAATCATCCAGCCTGATGGAGTGTCCTTGAGTAGCTCCCTCCTGTTGCCACACAGCAGCGTTTGACCCTGACCTTTGACCCCTGACCTGTCTGTGAAAAAGGGTGGAAGGAGAGCTCCCCTGCAGAGATCACGGGATTATGACTCGCTGATAGGACGAGGTTTGAAATCTCTTCTGTGAAAATGCAGCGAAGGAACACTCGGATATTTTTTTCCAGCACAAGAGGCTTGTTAAAGAGAGAGGGAGAGAGGGAGAGAGAGAGAGAGAAAGAGAAGGGCCGGGCCGTGAGTCGGAGTCTCCCCGGCCGGGGCCCCTCTCTAGACGGCAACACGTCATGGAACATTCCCGGAACCAGCCAGCGCACCACCCACCATCTCTCTCTCTCTCTCTCTCTCTCTCTCTCTCTCTCTCTCTCTCTCTCTCTCTCTCTCTCTCTCACACACAGAGAAAAAGAGGAAACAAACGATGAGCATATGAGATAAAGTCACTGCCTTTTAGAAAAAGAACTCGCCTTTAAAACAGTTTCCACCTTTGGAGACAAACTGTACAACAACAACAACAACAGCAGCAGCAACAACAACAACAACGACAACAACACAAAGCTGCTGTGGAAACCAGCCTGTGCCTCACTATCTGAGGAATGCCTCACTGTAGCAGCAACAAGGAAATACCACAGCGAGTGCGCTAAGGTCACAACTTCAACTCACTTTTCAACAGTGATTGTCGGGTTGTCATGGAGATCATTTTTAGGGGGGATTTTGCAGGTGAACTTCTGTGGATCACCCCCCCCCCCCCCCCCCCCCCCCGCCGAGACGCGGGTAGCTACAGACAGGCAGGGCTGGTTTGTTGCTGCACGAAAATGCAGATAATCGACCTTCCAGACAGCAACAATCACACCATCACTGGTTCCACTTTCACGGCTTCACCCTCCCTCCCTCTCGT
>NW_019525552.1:321595-329316 GCF_002814215.2 Seriola lalandi dorsalis | reverse complement strand
CCCCCCCCGGCCTTGCAGCCACCCTGGCCGTGCAGGCTACTGCAAATTCCTCAGGATATTACGCAACCCGGGTAATCTGCATGCAATGCAATGCGTGCCCGGGGTATTCCCCCTGCATAGCCTTGCCCTTATAAGCTAAACAAAAGATCAAGTGCCATGAAAACAGCCCATAGTGTCCGTCATGGCGCAGAAAAGCCCGCTGTCACTGTGATATGTGTGAGAATATGTCCGGTGGAGGTTTCGTTTTTCCCTCCCCTGCCTCTCTTACCTTCTGTCTGCGCTCCGGCTGCGCGTCTCCGTCTCCGTGCGAAAATGACAACAAGCAAACCCGGTGACAGGAGATCCGATTCCGGGCGGGCTTGACACCTCGCTGGTTTGTCCGTTAGAAACAAGCCGGGGAGGCTGGTTGTTAGAAATCCACAAGAGCCGAGGAGCAGCGGTGGAAACGTCGCGGCGCGGCGGAGGAAAAGTTACGCGTAAAAATGGAAGGAATCCTTTCCGACCGGATTTGTGCCGCCGGAGCTCCACTACTGCAGTCAGACAGACAGTCAATGTGTGCGTCTCACTGTGTTGTGAGTGTGTATGTGTGCGTGTGTGAGGGTGAAATCAGGAGACACATACACACGCACACACACACTCATACGCACACGGGGGTTATTCCAAGCGCCACTTCCCAGAATAGCAGCATAGAGGAGCGGGAGAGAGAGAGAGAGTGAGAGAGACGGAGTGGCAGAGAGCGAGAGAGCGAGAGAGAGAGAGAGAGAGAGAGAGAGAGAGAGAGAGAGAGAGAGAGAGAGAGAGGGCGTGTGTATGTGTGTGTCTGCATGTGTGTGTGTGCGCGTGTGCTTGTGTGACGTCGTCGGATCCCCCAGCGCGCAACCAGGGCAGAGGGAGGGGAGGGGAGGGGAGGGGAGGAGGAGGAGCAGTGGCCGAGGAGGAGGCTCTGTCTGCAGGCACAGAGAGAGCAGGATTCCCCGGTCACCTCTGGAGCGACCTGTCTGTCTGACTGTCTGACTGACTGAACGTCTTAATGCCTGGTTGTTGCCTGTCTTTCTCTATATTCAGCTGTGCCTTAAGACCGGAAGTGAATGTATAATGTAGACCTACTGCAGTACAAAGCAGGCATCATATCGTATCATATATTTTCATATAAATAAATATTAATAATACAAATGCAAATCTTACAAATATTAGTAACAACCTTTAGCTTCTTCATGGTTAAACAATAATATATCCAGTATAACGTGAACCCAACTCATGATTACAATATTAAAGTCTACACAAGGATTAACCTTTTAGCCCCCGCTCAGACTCTTGCAGATAATTTGGACTTTTCAAGGATTTATAACAGTGTTTGACTGACAGAGTCTTTGAAGGTAGAGAGCATGATGGGGTGAATCTGCTGAGGGGCCCCAGGGTGATAAAATGAGCCTTTTAAGCCTCTATTAACCCATCTTCCTCCAGACCTTTGCAGTGGGTGCAGCTCTTCTACCTGCAGTTTATTGAGAGATATAACAGCACAAAATTTAGTTTTTAAGGCCCTGAGACGTTTTGACACCAGGACCTTCGTGACAACAGCTTCATGTCCACCTCAAGACCTTTATAACGCCAGCTGATATTGTGGTTTAACAGTGCACGATCGTCACTGCATCTATATGTCATATTAGACCACCAGCGTCCGTCACAACTGGACTGAATAAAGTTTCCCTGTGAACACGAGAGCCAGCAAAACAATCATTAGCCCACACTAGCATAGCCGTGATATGGTCCACAGTAATGCTGACGGTTAGCCAGCTAGCGATAGCAACATTTGTCGAACACATTCATTACATCGCTAAAATCAGGTTAGCTAACATTAGCATGTCTACTGTAGCCGTCACTAATGAAAACAGACATGTAGCATTATGTAGCATCAAGTTACTGACACCCAGAGAAGAAAAAACAGTTCTGAGTCCAGCTGGAGCCTTTAGCAGCTCATTGGGTTCTTCTCTCAGTAAACCAGACCAGTATCTGCTCCACGGTCAGACTAGGAAAGAAATTCAGGCTTAGACTGATCTGCTGGGACTCGCCTGCATGATGACACTGATGGAGCAGGTTAAAACATTAAAACGTTAAAACGAAATCGTGTTTGAACGCTGCACTGCGCCACCTCACCTGTGGGGGGCACGCACTAACAAGCACATGCTACTAGACCAGCTACCAAAACAAAGACCAGAGAGATTACAACACACACAGAGAGGGTGTGGCTTCGCTCTGCCCAGGACGCCATTACTCCACTAGATCTTTACATAGAAAATTGTGGTTTGCTACTGTATTATTGTTTAAAATCTTGTTTACAGAACCTTGAATTAAATTAGCATAAACCAGTAGCCAGGTATCAGACCCTCCAATATTTTCAGCAATTCAGACTGTGCTCATCAACAACTACGTCCCCTGGTTAGAGAAACAACTGAAAAATTAAAACTCAGTAGTAAAGAAGTGAGATGTCACATAGCTAGCTAGTTAGGTACATTCATATAAGAATAGTGACAGAAAAGTATCAACATCCAACATTTAGCAAGGAGACCCGACATTTTTAAAGGTTGAATTGTGTTCTCTGAGTTGTTTTTACAACAACGTTCTTAATGAAAAATGAACACAGCGACCAAAAAACATGAGCTTCTACTCTATCAATACATATATTACATGTTTATATTCATACTAGCTTCAATAGCACTAGAGGACCAAGAAAGTTCTGCATGGGCCAGCAATCCGAATGGAGGAAAAGTGGGTGGTAAAAGCCAAATATGTGAAATATGGTTTCCGTGCCATTTGTTTATGTGTGTAGGTGGACTGCATCCTTTTAGAGAAACATGTCCAACAACAGGACTCCAGCTTTGTCTGCCTGCTGCCACATTGTGAGGTGGATCCTCAGTGTTCAAACAACACACCCACTCCAGCTCCGAGTCCTTTCATCTGTGAAACACATTTAGGAGTACAGAGGACCTCATCCCGGCAGCCCTCCTGCTAATAAATTAAATCAGGTTTGATAAAGTCCCTTTGTCCTCTGGACAGGTTTCTAGAGACAGGCGGCAGATTTAATAAGTGACTGGACACAGAGCGTCTTGTACCTGAGGCATCACAGGTTTGAGTCCTCTGACAGGAACAGCATCAACCTGCCTGAGATGTGAAATGCAGCGCGACATAACCATCCGCAGTGATAATAAACCAGTCTGACTTTTGCACAGCCTGTCGATGTCAGCCTTCCTTAAATAGCTCCCATTGTACCTGGGAACAGATAATGACACATGATGGTCTGATAATTGTCTCAATGTCATCTGTCCATTGACAGCGCTGTTAGAAGTTATCCAAGGTGGGAGAGGATAAGGAGGAGGAAGACACTGCTCGGCAGCCATTGATGGAGCAATTAGAAATACAGTGACCTTTTGTTGTTGAGTTTTCTCTGATGTCTCAGCTCTTTAGCGTCATTTAGTTTTATCTCAAAGGGTTTTCATGTGGAGTTAGTCCTTTATTTGAAGCCTCACAGTGCACAGAGGCAGAAAAGACTCAGGAGAAGAATCAGCAAACGTCCTGGGTCAGATATTAACCACTTCACCTGAGCTCATGGAGCCACCAGGAGAAAAGTGTCATTTCTTCATGATGTGTTTCTCCATGTTCCAGCACTCCAATAGGAGCGGTGTGAATTTCGCAGGGTGTGAATCCCACCTTCCTCTAACAGCTCTGATACCAGTTAATCTGTCAGTTTATCTCTAATTCCAGCTCCTTAAAAACACTTCTACACATGATCTGTGCTGAGCTTACTTCAGGGTTAGGGGCAGAGTCGACGACCACAACTCAGCTGAATATCAACATATCAAGTAATTTATATCATTCATACACAAGAGCTGTTAAATACCATCCATCCATTTTTAAACCGTTTTATCTGAAGTTGGGTCGTGGTGGCAGCAAGCCAAACAAGGTAGTCCAGACGTCCCTCTCCCTAGCAGCGTTTTCCAGCTCTTCCTGGGGGATCCCGAGGCGTTCCCAGGCCAGATGAAATATATAATCCCTCCAGCGTGTTCTGGGTCTACCCCGGGGGTCTCCTACCAGTTGGATGAGCCCAGAGGACCTCCACTGGAAGGCACCATAGACGCATCCTAATCAGACGGCCGAACCACCTCCTTACGACGTGAAGGAGCTCTACTCCAAGCTCATTGTAGTTGTTTTATCTGTGATCTCATTCTTTCAGTCACTACCCAAAGACTGACTTTGCCTTCTGGCTCAGCTCTCTCCTCACCACAACAGACCGGTACAACGCTTACTTTACTGCCCTGATCCATCATCCGACCCTCACTCATGAGCAAGACGCAGAGGTAGTTAAACTCCTTCACCTGGGGCAGCGACACGCCCCTCTTAGTCAAAGATTTAGACTGAAAAATAACATACATTTTATTGCAAATCTTCTCACAATAACCATACAGCTGCAAGGTTCTTATCCACAGTGTTGACATTTCTCTGTTGGCGTTTTTCATGCATGTCGAGGAGGCAGACATAAGATCATGTATGGATGCATTATAAGACCTGCATAACGGTCTCCAACATGGCGCCCAATCATTGAAATGAAAATTGCTCATCCAGGCCTCAGGCCAAAAAAGTTTTCCCTGGTCTGCTTCCAAGTTGTGCAGCTCAGTGCACATGTGCGTTAGTGTTTCTTTCCCCTGGCCCCGGCCTGCGCTGCAGAGTGGGATGATGACATGAACATAAAAACTGCTCTTCTAGTCTCTGGGAAAGTTTCACAAATATTAAACCATCATCGTTTAAAAATGTGGACAACAAAGAGTAAGAATAGACATCATTATAGAGGCATCCTGTCAACAGTTTAACAGATGACTCGCTTAACGATGGACTACGAGTTAATGAAGATAGATAGATAGATAGATAGATAGATAGATAGATAGATAGATAGATAGATAGATAGATAGATAGATAGATAGATAGATAGATAGATAGATAGATAGATAGATAGATGATAGATAGATAGATAGATAGATAGATAGATAGATGATAGATAGATGATAGATAGATAGATGATAGATAGATAGATGATAGATTGATAGATAGATAGATAGATAGATAGATAGATGATAGATAGATAGATGATAGATAGATAGATGGATAGATGATAGATAGATAGATAGATAGATAGATAGATAGATAGATAGATAGATAGATAGATAGATAGATGATAGATAGATGATAGATAGATAGATAGATAGATAGATAGATAGATAGATAGATAGATAGATAGATAGATAGATGGATAGATGATAGACAGATAGATAGATAGATAGATAGATGATAGATAGATAGATAGATAGATAGATAGATAGATAGATAGATAGATAGATAGATAGATAGATAGATAGATAGATAGATAGATAGATAGATAGATAGATGAAAGTTGTCAGATCTCTGACCTCCAGCAGCACCTCATCTCTCTTGGCCCATATATTTACTTATCCCTAGTTTGTGTGTGTGTGTGTGTGTGTGTGTGTGTGTGTGTGTGTGTGTGTGTGTGTGTGTGTGTTTGCGTTGGCCAGCACCAATAAGTGGATTAAGGCCTGCCATCTCCCATAAGAGGCTCATAGGGATGTGATCTCATCACCGGTGACCCCAGAGTCCCCATGGCGACGCCGTGGCAACACAGCACCATGGCGACAGAGAAGAGCTGCTGCTGCTTCTGCCGCTTCTGATGCAGCAATTTGCATCTGCTTTTAATAGGAAGCCGAGCAGGAAGGTGTAAGCAGGAAGCTGCACACAGGCCTTCTCTTTTAGACGTACACACTGTAGATACTGTATATAAGTGTCTACAGGCTGGATGTCATCAGTCAGCCTTTGAAAAATTATTTCAGCTTCACGGACAGATCTATTTTCTTCAGATGACTCATAACTTTAATAATTTGCTTTGCTCTGTAGCCAGCTGTCATTTTGATGAGGTAGGTGTGAGGTTTTCACAGATGCCGTTTCACTTTCATGAAACTCCCTGGATTTCTTCTTATTGCATGTTGTTTCAGTTTGTTGTTAACGTTAAAGTGTCTCTTTGGATAGTCGAGATAAAAATAAGTACAGTGGGAAAACACTTCATCCATCATATAAAATCCATCCAAACATAACAATGTGGATGTTTGTTTGACTTTCTAATGAGAAATGTTAACACTCACTTTAGTTTAGACGCAGGCTCTGGACCAGGAGCTTCATGGACCCTTGGGATCCTGGACCGAGGCCCGTTCATCAGTCCATCCAATCATACTGAGAAGTGGATTTTCTGTAGTTGAGACACAGAAGAGCTTTAGCCTTGTGATAGAATTGTAGTCATTTCATAGCTTCATTAACCCTCTGGAGTCCTTTATTTATGCATTCATTTCTGTCACACACATTTTAAACTGTCCCCAGCCCACGTTTTGTTTCCTTTTGTCAGCACAAACTCTGCTGTAAGTTTGACGGATTATAAACTGCTAGGGACCCAAGATATATGAAATATAACACAGGCACCTGTGAAAATATTAATATCTATAGTCATTATCAATCCAAATATTATTATAAAGAGGCTCAAAGTTGTAAAAACTATTGTTTTACTGTTTGTACACAACAATACATCAGAAATATGTAAGAAATTAAACTATAACACAGTCTATTTACATGTAAAGGATTTTATTCCGACTCATTTTTGTGCCTTTTTTACAAAAATTATAAATCTTGGAAACCATGGAAAAAATGAACCATTCAGACTCTGTCCGGTTGTGTATGAAAGTAGGGTAAACTGATGGACACAATGGGGCGAACGTAAAGACTCAAAACTCTGAAATATTATGTCATGGCTAGCAAACAGCTAGCATCACCGTGCTAGCTGTTGCTATAAATGTCTAATATTCAAATTCAAATACAAAGAGGCTTTATTGACATGACCGTAGTCTGACACAGCATTATCAAAGCAGACAGCACCAGGCAGCATCACAGTGACTATTATTACTATTAGTAGTAGCAGTATTATTTTTAATATAATTATTTTTATCATTATTATCAGTAGTAGTAGTATTCTCTCTCTTTTTAGCTGTGTTCGACATCGGTCTGCTGCTGCTAGAAACCAGGACGTTGAGCTGTTAAAACCAAAACAAGCTAAACAAGGCTAAAACGCTCAGTAGAGCTGCAGATTTCTTGTGTGTTTCTCACTCGGAGCGACTCCCTTTCACCAACACACACTGATTTGATTTCACTTGTTGATTTATGACTCTTTAAGGAGCCTGAGCTCATTACATGGGCGACTCAAAGATAACGCTAACTGTGTGCAGCTCCTTAGCATTAGCAGCCAGCGCAGAGCTCTCTGTGACACAGACGTGATTTTGGTGCCAATCCTCTCACCAGACTGGGTATCGGGTAAAGTAACAAGTGTGGCCACAATCCCAGGATGTGAGTCATGTGTTGCGCTCTGATGTACTGGTCTAAGTCCCAGACTGGAACCCTAAATCCTCTCTATTCATGGTTTGCATTGACTGTACAGTTTAAAGAAAAACAACCATGAACAAGGAACCTGCTGAGTAGTTACGGGAAGTTATGAATAATCCATTACATAAGAGAGGTGGACACACACACACACACACACACACACACACACACAAACACACAAACACACACACACACACACACACACACACACACACGTTAACATTGCGTATCTTTCCATC
>NW_019525552.1:314095-319095 GCF_002814215.2 Seriola lalandi dorsalis | reverse complement strand
ATGATTTGTTTGAAGCAGTGACGAGCAGTGACGTTGACAGAGAGCCGAGCAGAGCCGACTGTAGCCGGGAAGCACAGCGGGAGACGCGGGAAACTCTGGCGCGAGGAGCAGTAGCTGTAGTTGAAGCATAAACAGCGCTAATGTTCAGTTAGCAGACTGCTAACTGCTAACTAACTAGCTAACTCTCTGCGCCGGTCACTCACTCACTCTCTCTCTCTCCCGCTACGTAAACAACCAACGTACTGAGCTATTCCTGAAAGGTTCTGCGATACTCCTGTAACAATATTCGTTCTTAAACTTACTGCAAATCTACCACAGAAATGATAAATCAGTGTAATTTTGCTCGTTTTCTTGCTTCTGCTGCCTCTTCAGGATTAGTGCGGAAGTGTAGTTTCCGGCATACATCTGCGCATGCGTGTAATGCGTGCAGTAATATAACTGGGATGTGGTCCTAAGGATTAAGGAGAGGGAGAGAACTTTGTTTTTAACTAACTTTATTTATAACACATGGACAATACTCCCTTCCTAACCTCAAAAACAAAACAAACAGGATTGAAGTATTTAAATTGAAGTAATATAACATTAAAGAAATGTACAAGTACAAAGAATTGAGCAATTAAAATAATAAAATAAAAATAAGCAACTGAGTTGGGACCATAGTGAATTATATTCAGACATAAGTAGGCTATATAGAGTTTTGACTTTTTATACATTTGTTGAGTAATGTTTGAGTGCAGTGAGCGGGGTTTCGGAAGTATGGATTGTTATGATGATGATCAAGATGATGTGCTTGTTCTTCATGATGTCTCCTAAGTGGATTTCAAAGAGAAGAAATCTGTATTTATGGATTCCCAAATGTTTTTTGGATCATGCTCTGTTGTTTCTACATTTATGTGGGACTGAGAAGCAGCCATGATAAGAGCTGGTCAAAAATTTTAAATGATAAGGAAAGGAGCTTCAGTGCTTCCTATCTTAAACTGAACATTCCTCTACAAAAGGACAGGAGAAAATGCTTATTTGAAGTTCAGTTGATTTATTGACAATACAGTGGGGCTCACACCTCTGGCTCACCACCACAGCCTAAACAGTATTTCCTTGGCCCAAGTGCTGCTCTTGTACAGGCTAACAGTATGACCAGTTACACATCTCAAGTGTTTTACTGACGTATATTTTTGTTTCTATTAACTGCAAAATTATAAAACAGTGATTTTATGCAGGGTGTCAATGCTCATGGCCCAGAAACTGAAGTTCTTCTTGGTTAGCAGGTTACATTTATGACCCTCAGTCAAATTACACTATTCTATCATTATCGTTTCTTTAAACCATGAAGACGACCTTTCCCAACCTTAATTGAGCAGTTTAAGTTGTCTAAACCAAACCAAACCGGATCAGAACAGAAATGAAGCTTGGGTACGAGGATTGGTTTTGTCACTGATTCGTCTGGAAAAGAAAAGAGACATTTAGAGAGAGGGAGAGCCGGAGGTACCGTGATGGAGATTCACCCTGCTGAGACCAAATGGGGTGTTCAGCCATCTTTGTCAAACCAGTCTGACCAGTGTCCTCACCAGATGGTGGAGGTCCTGCACCATTTCATGGTTGGGAACCGCTACACATTTAAAATGATTTATTTGACTTGTGCAGGGACCAAACTAGAAAGTTTTTAAGTGGGTTTAAATATACAGTGTATATATTAAATATATATATATATAACTTTTCCATAACACTGTGAGAAAACACTGAGGTACAGCAGTGTGTATCTCTTTTAGAGATTAACAATCAAACAGATTCTGTGTCAAACCGAAATACGACTCCTCAGGACAGAGAAGACCTGTATTTATAGACACTTTTGCTGCACTCTTGTGGAAACTCGGCTATAATTTGGTGCCATCTGAAATTTGTAGTCATGTGCTTAGAAATCAGAAGTAGTGATCAAATCTCTCCTGCTGACAGATGTTACACAATGAGGAAGTTACACCCAGTCTGAAACTGGGTTTGTTAAACCTGTAGTAACTTTTTTGGGGTACTAGGGGGCAGTGGAAACAAGTTGTGAACGTAACACTGACGTATCATCACCTTTTAAGTTGATATGGCAAATAGTTCCTTATTTACACAGCCAGCAGTAAGGGAGAAACATTATGACTGATGTGGAAAGCCCAGTGTTCCCTCTCTTTTAGCTCCGTGTTTGGTCTCCACCAGTTCCTCTTTAACTGCTAAATGCTCCACTGCACTGTTTAAAAAAAAAAAAAAAATCCTAATTTTACAGAAAATAAATAAGTTGTCTAACAGTAATTTTTTTTTTTTTTTTTAAATTGTGAACAAAAGTCTGTGAAATTACAGAAATGATCTGTGAATTAACAGCCAAAGAAGAAAGAAAAATTACTGTATTATTTATACTGTATTTTTTCTGCTTTCTTAAATGACATACAAATCTATGTAAAATGACAGTAATTATCTTTAATTAAAAATGTAGCTTGTTATTATAAAGGTTAATGTCCATATGAACAAACCTGTGTCCTGGATGCAGAGAGAATCCAGCAAAGAGACGTCCAGGGTGACGTGGAGATCCTGGATGAGGAGGAGCGTCTCCTCTGCCCCATGTGTCCTCCTCCAACAGTGGAGCCTCCACTCCTCCAGGAGATCCTCCGGATCACCTTGGCAACAGTCAGGCCGAGCATCCTGTGCTTCCCCTCCAGCTCAGACCGCTATGCCTCAATGAGACAACAGGCTCCTCCGGGGGTCCACCTCCAAGATGTGGTGTCATCAATCCGGCCGCCATCCTGGAAATCCAACACACCAACATTGGTAACCCAGGCAACTGTTTCAGAAGCAGCAGCAGCTTCTTTGTCACCTGGAGAGAGAGACAGATACAGAGAGACAGAGAGAGAGAGAGAGAGAGAGAGAGACAGAGAAAGGTTTCACATGTTAATATCACAGCAGTGGTGTGAAAGCAGCTGTAAGAACATCTGCCTGAATTACAGCTCATCCTAGAGAAACTCCCTGGTGGGAAAGAAAACTAGAGATGGCTGCTGGACAGATCAATCAGTTAGACACACAGTGCATTTAGAAAGTCCCACTTTTTTACATTGTATTATTTTGAAGAATCTTATAAATCGTTAAATTCATTCATTAATGACAATGACAGCAAGCTAGCTGCTAATGGTAGCGCTAATGAAAATGGGGGGCAGCTCTATGTTCTGTACGTGCACACGTTCATTGCTGCCATTATCATTATAATTGTTAGCATTATAATTGTTATCAATACTGATTAAGATTATTGTTTTAACTATTAGTCATTATTGTTATTATTACATAGAATCACAAACAAAATGTCACTTTATATACATTTTGTCACTTGTCTCTCATGTTTCATGGTTAAAATGTCTTCTGCATCACCTTCTTTTTGTCCATTTGTCATAAATAAAGATGCTACCATTCCCTTCCTTGTCATTTTGCATTCTTATAATGAAATCGGTTTATTCATTCATCAATGAACAATGCCAGCAAGGCAGCTGCTAACTCCCCCACTCCCATTTGTTTACAGGTTAACAAATGTTGATTTACAACTACAAACATTGGAATTATTTGTTAAGGTCACTTTACAAGCTCAGTCATTTTGACCCTAATGTGAGTCTATATACACGTATAATGGGAGGAGTCATGTGCATGACTTACTGTTTCTTGCTGGTTTCGGATGGTGTAGTTCTGATCCGAGCTGGATTCTGCCGTCCCACACAGAAGGAAAAATAAGGACATGTCAAGCAGCTCATCTTCTGACTATGAAATGTTTGAGGCAGTCTAAGACTTCAGAACATAAAAGATGTATCAATCATCCATTTAAACCTCATTTAGCATATACTGTAATATATACAAGCGTGTGACACTGAGGTTACAAGTAGAATTTAAATTGACCAATATAAACACATAACGAATCAGATTAGAAAGTAGGTGTTGAGCGGGAGAGCTGCTGCTGGGTGTCTCACTCCTCACTGCTGCTAGTCTTCTGTTTCCTGGATCATTTTATATCTGATAAATTCTTATTTTGAGCGGATTTGAGTTGTAGGGTTTTAATGGAGAACGGGAATATTAGGAAAGACTGAATCTGTTTGGTCACCTGAGAGAAGTTAAGTGAATTTATATCCTGCAAAAATATCAGGTAAGAAAACATTTACACTTGTTTTTGTGACGTTGTTTGTGTTCGCGTCGTTTATTTCTGATTAAATAATGCTATAGACGGATAAACAAATGTCATTAAGTATGTGTGTTTATACTGCGTCATTAACGTGTTAAAGTGAGAAGCTAACCGCGATTAGCGCGCTAGCTATAACAGCATTTAATTCAATGTAGAAGAAGCTAATTTTACTGTGTGTTGCTAGTATGTGTTAATGTTGTCAGCTGGTTTAAAGCTGAAACCAGCTGATGAGAGGTGAATGAGTGAAGTGAATGAGTGAAGTGAAAACTGTCTTGTACACACTTGTTCACTCAGACAGAGAGGACCAGGAAACACAGTGAGGAGCAGAAGTCTCCCGCGCAGCTGCCGCTTGGTCTGGACTGTTGTCTCCAGCCTCCCGCTCATGGTTCCCATCGCCGGGCATCATCCAGTTCCTCATTGTTCCCCATGTTCCAGAGACTCAGGGATCTGTGAGGAATAACTAACATGCTGTTTGTTTGTAGCTCCGGTTAGCAGCATGACAGCAGACATCACTGAAGCTGTAATAAACATCACAATACAATATTCTGAAGATACAAAAACACAACACTCTTATGAACAAGTTAATTAGTTGGTCCGAGACACTGAGCAAGAGAGAGAGAGAAGCCAGAGCTAACTGCTAAGCTAAAGTAACAATCAGTTCTAAACAGCATGTAAACAAAAGCTGAATCAGTGAAAGTCGCTATAAGCAGCAGAGAGCTGTGGGTGCTGGAGCAGAACTGCTCAGTTTAAATGTACAGCAGGTAGTTAGTCACTGTAATGAAGAAAACAACAACATTAACTGTGTTCAGAT
>NW_019525552.1:313519-314072 GCF_002814215.2 Seriola lalandi dorsalis | reverse complement strand
GTGATAGTTCAAGTTAAGATAACGTGACATATACAAAATGTGTAGACAAATATTTGTCATATAGAAGATTGTTAATTTAATACTCAAACCAGTCCTCAACTGAAGCAGACATTCATGCACCTATCCTGACAGCTGATCGATATTTGTGATTAACTGTGATCCACCGCATCTCAACTCAAGTGTTTGTGTTTTATTGTCATTTGAAAGTTTCCTCACTGTGAAAACTGAGTGATCTGTGCCAACAGAAGGAGGACCTCATGTACAGAGCAGCGCATTCGTTTCCATTCATCTGGTTGAAGGGAGACTGCATGGACATCCTTAGTTCTCTAATGTGCTGTGATGATGATGATGATGATGATGATGATGGTAGAAAACCTCCCAGTTCATCTTCCACTGATGAAATGACAGACTAACTGCTGATGAGTTAGTTTATTATTCTGTCTTCAGTATTCACAGGTTCAGTTTCTTACCTGCAACTTAATTTCTGCAGTTGTTGACAGGTGATGGTAGCAACACTTTTAAGATCAGAATTTATAAATATTAAACTGTGATT
>NW_019525552.1:298667-313469 GCF_002814215.2 Seriola lalandi dorsalis | reverse complement strand
CAGACCCCCCCCCCCTCAGCTCCACAGCCCCCCTCTTTCAGAGGTGACGTCATCACCTCCTCATTATAGGAACATTAACAGGCAGATAGACCAATGGAGAAATGCCAGTTTTAGTTCTTCAGATCATCCCGGGGCTCTGAAGAACTATTTGTGAATAATTGTTTGATATTGTAAATTTACATCTGAATATATTAAATAAAAGTGTTATAAAGTCAATAGTGGTGTGTATGTTATTTGTAATTAAGTTTCCAACCCCACTTTAGTTGAAAGACGACATACAGAGACTTAACTGTTTAATTTGCATTTCTTCAGTTTATTATATTTTATGAGAAATGTAAGAAAATTGATCTGAATCTGAATCAGTAAATATTGTATTTAGATTGTGCTTCTACAGGTTTTTAACATTACTTTACACTTAAAGATTCAATGTTGACACAAATACTGCAAGTTGAAGTTTGAGATGCTTTTAATCTGTTTTTTTTTATTTTGTTTTCCAAAACAAAAGTTTTACTTTACAATATTAAGCATGTGTTAATATTTCATTGAATGGCACTTAATTTTATTATTAGGAAAAAATGTTTTATCTGAAAACAGCTGCCTGAATATTGGTTATAGCTGCTTTAAAAAGAGACTTATGTACATGCCAGTTTGCACTCCACTGTATTTTGGACTTACGGGTAGAGGTGGCAGCTTAATTACAGTTTGTCACAGGTTTGATCCCCACAGAGACGATGTGTGTACACATATAGAAACACAATCATGTGCAGGCTGGCCACACAGTGTGACATGACTTGTGTAATGTGTTTCTGTGCGTGTGTCCGTCCATCCGTCCATAAAGCTGTAAGTGCAGAAACAGCACTACACTTCTGCCTGAGTAGCTATACTCAGCGTTACCATGGCAACAGTATCACCTCTTCCCTCGCCTGCTGAGGCTCTTTTTTTTTTTTATAATGTCTGTCAGCATCCTCTCTGTTCTCTCAGTTTAATTCACTTCCTTTTAGTTTGAATAATACTGGTTTTCCCACTGTATCACTGAACCACACTCATTCTATTGAGAACAATTTAGAAAATAATATTTCATATGCTCAGAGCTTTTATTTATTTTTTTATTATTTAGTATTGCGGCTACATAAAACTGTGATGAAATACACGGCAAACATTTGAAGACATGCCACCATCAGGAAAACAAGACCTAAATCAAAAACAGCAGGAATGGTTCTTTAAATTTTAACAGCCCAGTTGCATTAGTTTCAACATTACTACAGTAAAGTAAGAAAAGTCACTTTAACTGCACTATTAATAATGTTACTTGTTTTTAAACCTGTAATTACTTGATACATTTTTCATATTTCTATATTCTTAAATAACGCCTGTTACAGTTGTGTTCACTGTCTTGTACTTCCCAGAACAGTTTATTCTGAACTGTCATTTAAACCATTGTGTAAACAAAATGTCTGAGTTGCCAGTAAAGTGCAGTCAGGTGTCAGCTGTGAAGTTGGATAAATCCCAATTAATCAGCTTTTTTATGCAGATGACACATTTTTCTTGAATTATTTTGGCTTTTTTCTCATAATATTCCGACCTTATTTTCATAATATTATGAATTTTTTTCATAGTTATGACTTTATTCTCATAGTAAAACTTTTCCTTCATAATATTATAACTTTTTTCTCATAATTTAAGATTTCTTTTTTTCTCTCAATGTGGCCCTAATACTCTCTAACCTTAGTTATAGTAGAGACGCTGCTTTTAAAATTTGTGATATATTGTTATAGAAATAAAGTTGACTTGACTGCTGTTGGTTCTACGGGCCAGAGCTGCCTTTAATAATGTACTAATATTATAATTACGTTTTTATTATTTAACATAATTAGAAAGAAATCATGTTTCATCAATTAAAACCTGTATTCACACCCTCTTTGTGCTTGTTCTGTATCCCTGTAGTAGTGTAGTCAGCCAGACAGGAGGACAGGTCTCCTCCCCCTTGCATCATCATCATCATCATCATCATCATCATCATAACACGGAAGCAGTAGACAGTCAGAGGGGGGCAGGAGACGCAGACACAGGGGGGAAGGTCCACACAGGTGAAAACGGGGTTAAAGGCAGACGGAGAGACAGGTGGATATCGGTGCAGAGAGGTAAAGGCGGGAAGGTGAACTCAGTCACGGAGCGAACATCATGGCGCTGATCCCCTCGCAGGTTCTCCGGGTCGCCATCCTGATGTCGTACTTCTCCATCCTCTGCCACTACAAAGCTCTGGACATGCCGGCACACCAGACCTACGGCGGCAGCTGGAAGTTTCTGACCTTCATCGACCTGGTAAGACCAAACCCCCCCACCCCGTTTAACAGCCCCCCGCCCGGTGAGCTAGCTTAATGCTCGCCGCGCTGCAGACTCCGCTTCTCGCTGTCGTTGGATTTAAACGCTCGTTCACCGTTTCCGCTTCCCGCCCTCTTTGTTCCGGTCTTTGATTCACCGCTCGTGAAGAAGGAGGCGGTAAAACTGCGGTGATTTACACTGAATGTGTCTGGAGTCGCTTTAAAGCCTCCAACGTGGTTTACCGGTGAGCTCGGTGTGTGGCGGCTGAACCGGAACAGGTGTAGTGCTTCAGACTGCACCTCTGTCACAAATGCTTCCCCTGCGCGGGGGCGCGCCGCGCGTACACTGCTGACTCTAAGGGTTTCCCAGTTTCCTTGCTGAAGGGAGGTTTTCATTATATATCCCCTCCCAAGACAAACAAACAAACAAAAAACAAAAACATACTTAAGCTGATTTAAACAAGAAAATTTAGGAAGATGAATAAATGAATAAAAATAAAGATGAGACAGAGAAATATAATATAATAATGAATAAGACAGCTGTTCTTATTCCTTTCTCCTCCCTCTGCCCCCCCTTTTCTTTCACCCTCTCCCTTTATTTATTTGTTTTTTATTAATATTATTTTGTATCATATTTGTTTTCTGGATCATCTTCCATCTTATGTCAAATAGTTTTGCTAGATTCCTAATCCTGTGATTTATTATCTCCATTTTATAGATATCAGTAATTGTGTCCTTCAATTTACTTAATTGTGGTTGAAGGGAGGTTTTCACATTGCTACAACCCAGATTTATAGTTAATTTGCTTTTATTGTGCGATTTGCCTTTTTAAAGAGAAAACTATGGTGGCCCTGAGAGCTCAGTGTGCTGCAATGTGAGAAAACACATGCAAACAGACAAAACAAATACAGAAAACGTCTTCATCAATTTGACAACACATGCGCTGCAAATACTCACAACACAAGCAAATAGCACAGACAACAAAGGAAGTGTTTCCAGGGGACTCAAACCAGTGATGAACCAGGCAGGATGCACTTGTTGTTGAATGCTTTGTGATTTTTTAGGCTAAAAGCATTGAGCAATAAATGCACATTGATGATTTATAATACATGTATTCGGCTATAATACATCCATGCAAGTGTGTCCTAGTGAGGTTCATCACTTTTTAGTGTCCCCCTGGAAACACTTCCGTTATGTTGTGAGTATTTGCAGCACGTGTTGTTAAATTGATGATGTTTCCTGAATTTGTTTGTGTTTTGTCTACTTGCTGTGTTTTCTTAAGTTGCAGTGCTTTGACCTCTCAGGGCCACCGTACAAAAACATTTAAATAGTTTCCATAAAATAGTTTTGTCAAAAACGTTTTGCCATACACAGAAGGCACCAGTCAGGGCTTTATTTTCTGGTTTATAATAACAATAATAATAATGATAAAGAAAACTTTCTAAAGTTTTAGACATTTTTCCCTAGTCAGCAGTCACAGTCAATTTATTTTTCATGGTGTTACTATGTGGGAATCGTTATTTATGGCGCTCATGGTTCCAGAAGTGAAATCCCATTCATTTCTCCCATAGACAGTATTCAGTGACTCACAGTTGGAGCTCTCTCTGCAGCTTGGATCCACATGAAACTCTCCTGGTTAAATCATCAGGACAAAAAAAAAAAAAGTAAGAACTGAGTCAGAGAATATCTGGTTCTTTGATAGAAAGTCGAAGATACATAAAAACCTCCAGGTAGGCGTTAACTACGACTCCCAAGGTGCATTTTGGCAAGAAACATCCAATGACTGAACTTTAAAGTCTTTGCACAGTGAAAACTAAAGATGACAGTGTTGAGAAAAGCGACTTAAATCAATGCAGTTTTAAATCCTGGTTCAGCTGTGGGTGAATGCTGAAACTATGACGCCATGTTTTATTTTATATCATTTAAACTGGTGGCTGTAATACAAACCTACCTGTGACTTTATCTAAGAGAGTAACAGTAAAGATGTAGTTTAAAGAAAACCTGGAACAACAGACCTACAGTAAAGTTAAATGTATCATATAGAGATAATCTATAATCTATAATATTTATAATAATAAAAGAACGTGTTCAGCACAACCCAGTCTGTTCTACTAAAGGATGACAGTGACATAACTGTTAATTCCACCCTAATCTGCCAGTTTGGGTTATATAAAAATATTATCTTATTGTGTTATTGCAGATTTTTTAATGTCAAAGGAAGAGTCCAAATCAAACATCAATAACCCCTGGGTGGGTCTTGCTTTATAAAATGTTCTTACAGCAGCTGCGCAGCTCATAAAACAGTCCACACAATAACACACTTGACAAAAACAAACAGACCGACACAGTCACAGCCCAACGTTAGAAAGATGAAAAGAAAGAGAATAAAACAAACTATAAACAGAATAAAACAAACGCAGAAAGTGAAACATGACGCATGAAACACTAAAAGTTAAAATAATATTTTTCCATAAAAGCCAATAGTATGTTCCTGCAGTGCCGCATTTCTGTGTAGTTTTAAAGGTTTATTTCACCCAAACGCTCCTTTCTGTCTTGTGGCTGCTACGAGTTGCATGTAGGGTGGTTTGTGTAATGAGCAAAATTATGAAATTAACAGATAAAATAAAGATGGAATCATATGCCATGTATTTTGCAGTCACTAGATCTCGACCAGATATTTGAAAGGTTGGAGAGAGGCACGACTCCAGGGACAGACTCAAGACGAATTCATTATTATAGATATGGTACACGGCTACAAAATAATACTCTTAATATATTATATATATATATATACATATATATATATATATATATATATATATAATATATATAATATATATAAGAGCTGTCGTAGTCACACACAACAGATGAATGCTTTACACTGCACCTGATTATAAAGATGAACATTATTACACAGGAGAAACAAATGCATCAAATGTAATGTGTGTAGTTTCTTCCAGCTTTAAATTCAAGGTAAAACATAAACATCAACACTGAGGTTCTTTAAAATAAACAGTGCCCTTTAACACACATGTAAAAGCTTTGTAACAGCTGAAGCCTGTGTCACTGATTCTCAAGTGAAATATTAAATCAAGGAGTTTACACAAAAACTGGAAGAGGACACAAACGCACAACAGATCCCATTCATACGAAACAATACATGTATACAAACGTTCACAAAGAGGCTGTTCTGTTAGCATGTTAGCTTTAGCATGAGCCAAGAGCTAGCTGTAACAACAAATCAATTCACCTTTCATGGTTTTATTTTTGTTTATTTCAGGACTTATTTCTCCTCTGGTTATTTTTCTTTGAGCGCTGTGAGGCGTTCAGAGTTATAAACCCTGTAGCTGCTCACTGCTGTTTCTTTACACCGATGTTACACTTCTGTTCATGAAGCTGCTGGTTCGTCCTGTGATACAAACACAAGCGTTTGGTTTTGTCCTTAGTTTGGAAAAGTTTTTGTTACAGGCTTTAAAAAGCAAATAAAAAAACACAAACAGCAACAGTAACAACAACAATAACAACAGTTATACTTATTACGACTGTTCTGCTTTGATATTTATTACTATTAATGATAATAACTCATATGTATCTAATAAAATATTGATTGATAATTGGCCCAAAAGGCTAATAAACATCATTATGTGTTTCAGTTAAGGCAAAATAATCCCCTCTGAAGTGCATACTTACCGTGTGTGTGTGTGTGTGTCTGTGTGTGTGTGTGTGTGTGTGTGTGTGTGTGAGCGTGAGAAATAGCTGTGTCATATTTTCCACATTAGACCTCTCCTCCTGGTTAACTGTGCTTTTAATGACCTGTAAACACCAGCAGCCAGGAAACACACACCGCTACAGCATCTGGCTCTCAGTCGTGTGTGTGTGTGTGTGTGTGTGTGTGTGTGTGTGTGTGTGTGTGTGTGTGTGTGTGTGTGTGTGTGCAACATGAGATCCTGCATATTGGTGCTGCACTGACTCGATTGCTTTTAGATCCATTTCACAAATATTTGAGAGAAGAGATGGAGCGTGCTGTTAGCGTTCAGAGCATCATCGCTAGCTGAGTTCTCATAGAGAGCCACTAGCTAAGTAGCAGGCAAGCTACGTTAGACAGGGTAGCAGCGTTAAATCTGACAATAAGATGATTTACACACACACACACACACACACATATATATATATATATGAACTGGCATCTGATAGCTTTAAAATGCCTCCCAACATCCAGCCGTTCCCTCACCCACTGGGCGACACCAGATCCTCCCAGAGGTAGAGGAGGGGTGGGGGATGGGTGTGTGCATCCTCTCCATCTTCCTCTGGAAAAGAAGGTCAGATCGATCATTGTGAACATATTGATGGGAGTGTTTCATTACACAGAGACGGAGGTTAAAACAGTGAGCTGGTCCACTCAACGGCCACGACAGCTCCTCCTCAGTTTGAGCGTTTGAGATTCACAATATAAGAGTGAAAACATCATATAAATCAAATGATTATCACTCACTTACTTCCTGTTTTCAACAGGTGGCGCTCTGACAATGATGTCATAGTAGCATGCAGATGTTGATGACAGCCCCAAAGTATATTATAGTTATAGCAACTTCCTGTTTCATGGTGAAAACTTTCACAATAAAGTACCATCAAGGTCTGTAAGTATTTTCTGACCAAGTTTGAAGTGGATGCTATTGCCATTAGGTGGCGCTATGAGTATAACTGCGTATGCACTGCTTTTTTATAAGAGTATAACTCTTATTATTATAACAACTTCCTGTTTCGTTGTGAAACGTTAAAATGGCAGCACAGTTTTCACAATAGTGCTTAATATTTAAGAGTTGAGTACAAAACTGTATTTCATCCATAAGATCTGATGAAACACACTTTTAATCCACGGTTTTATTTGCACTCAGCTCTTTAGACGGCAGCTTTAATTATATAAGCCACAATAATAATAATTAGAAATACTTGATGCTAAGTTTTCTGCTGATTCTTTAAAATATTCATGTTTTTTGGAGCGTCCCTGCTGTTTTGAAAAGAAAAGTACAGCTGATGAAAATCTCTTTCCCTTTTATTCAGACGTGGACGAGGTCACGTCGTGTTCGTGACATTTGCAGAAGCAACAATATCTGCTGCCTTCACACACAAGTGCTGCTTTAACATGGGAAGTCAAGTACAGGATATGTTTGGCATTCAAGTGGATTTAGTTTGAGAGCGCTGTTGCTAGGTGATGGGCGACTGCCTCGCTCCCTTTTAAAGGTGCCACATGATTTTGTGTTTATTGGATTTCAGCATTAAAGCTCCATATTTTATACTTTTATTTGAAGTGTTGATCCACCAGAAGATATATTTAAATCATCTCAGTGTAGTTTTACATCTCCTCTCTCAGGCTTCTCTCTGCAGCTCTAGTAACAACAGGTCAGTGAGCCAATCAGAAGAGAGGAGGCTCTGAGCCTCCCAAATGATTTTGGGATAATGTTTGAAACGACTGAGTGAAAGAGAAGCAGGCGTAGGAAAAAGTGGCTGCTCCATGAAATGTAATGATGGCTTTGATGGCAGAGCAGTGTTTTGCTCATCCTGTCCTCTCTGAACTCTTCTTCTCTCCCTCTTTTCTTACTGCTAAAAATTTACAGTCGAAGCTCTTCCTTTCTTTCTTCCTTCGTCGCTCTGTGAAGCGCTTGTCATGTTAAAAAGCGGACTGAACTCTCTCTGTGCTTGTGTGTGTGTTCGTGCAGGTGATCCAGGCGGTGTTTTTCGGCGTGTGCGTCCTGATCGATGTGTCCAGTCTGCTGACGAAGGGAGGCGACAGCAGGGAGCAGGAGCGGCAGCTGAGGAAGCTGATTGGCCTGAGGGACTGGATGATGGCCGTGCTGGCCTTCCCTGTCGGAGCGGTGAGCTGGATGGATACACACACACACACACACACACACACACACACACACACACAGCCTGGGGTAGGATCAGCCTGGCTTGCAGGAATCAAAGGCTTGAGTAATGTGTTTGCAGTATAATCAGCTCTCTCCTCTCCTCTGCAGGGTGGTGACAGCAGTTTCCTACAAACCTCTAATTATGGAAATTTTTTGTGTCAAATGGCCTGAATGTTGGTTTCCTCTTTTATAAGTCCCATAAAAAACACAGTCAGGTTTGAAAGTCCTTGTTTAAGTCACGATACATTTAGACCTCGGTGAGACAAGACGCTTTTTATTCAGACTTTTTAATTTGTCACATGGTGCAGTTAGCCCGAGGCCGAGTCTGAGGGCTTTACTTAACAACAACAATAAACTATTCAGCAGCATCTCTGAGTTATATAAAAGGTCACTCCAGGGGCCATCCACAAACAAACACGCCGCTTTATTAAAATCAGTCATTTATAGTCCAAACAAATAATCAGTTATTGGAAGAAAACAACGGAGAGATCAATCAGAGGTGACAATAATCACCAATAAACAGACATGAGCTGTTTACACTGATTCCACAGCAACGTAACTGAAGAGGCTTTGTCAGTTTAGACCCACTGACATGTTCGTGTTGTGTGTGTGGTCAGTTAGACAACATGTCTGTAGGTCAAAGGTCAACAACATTTATCCCTCCAGAGCAAAGTAATGGTTAATTAAGATCATTGATTGATTAATAAACAAGAAACCTGCCACAGCAGCTGTAAAAATAAATCTCTTTACGGACAAAATAACCTGATTAATTAATTAATTCATCATTTCTCTCTGTAACATCCACCAAAAAAACTTTAGTTACAGTTTCAAATATTTGGGGATGGAGAGATTTTGGTGGTCAAAGGTCAGGACACCGTTTTGGCCTTGTGAACACGGTATGTCAATAACAAATTTGGCACAAACGTCCACTTATTGATTGGATGAAAATTACATGATTTTGTCCTTGTGAACGCGATATCTCCAGAACTCTTCAAGGAGAGAGAGAGAGAGAGGCAAGGAGGTGTGGTGCGATGTCAGTAGAGTGGGCGGTCCTTCAGAGGACGTCAGTAGAGTGGGCGGTCCTTCAGAGGACGTCAGTAGAGTGGGCGGTCCTTCGGTGTGACCCAGGTCACATTCACAATGCTAAAAGTATGCGGTCTCATGGTCCAGACCACGTCTGAATCGGATCTCAAATTCGTGTCGTGTGCGTTCACACCTGAACTCAGAGCTGTCCACTTGTGATCTGATCACCTGAGATGGATGTTAACACCAGGTGTGGACAGGTGTGGACAGGTGTGGTGTGTCCACTGTGTGAGTGTGGACCTTCAGCAGCTCAGTTAAATCTCACTGTGAATAAACGGAACAGAGGAAACGGTGTGTTGCTTCAGACAGCCAGACGGTGACCTCTGTCTGATCCTCAGGCTGTTCTCACAACACTACTCACATGGTACACACACACACACACACACACACACACACACACACACACACACACACACACACACACTTCTATTCAAGATTTCAGTTGGCAAGTTGCCCTGTGGCACTGCACTGAGGAACCTGTCTGACAGCAACCATATCCTAAGTTTCGACACACTTGCACACATACACACACACACACACACACACACACACACACACACACACACAGTCATGAATATGCATACTCTACACCCACACACTCTAATCACACACGGTTGATAGCTAAATGCCCCGAGCAACATCAGTGCCAGTTAGATCGCTGGCACCGTCAATGCTACAACACACATCTTCTCTGTCTGACACACACACACACACACACACACACACACACACACACACACACACACACACACCTATAGACCCAGTCAGCTGGCGTGGTGCCACGAGTTGGACACAGAGTTCAGTTTACACACAGTACAATAGACATGATTATCACCACAGCTAATGTCTGGAAACCTAGTCTGACTGATATGGATAGAGAGTGTGTTTGTGTGTGTGTGTGTGTGTGTGTGTCAGTGTATGTGTGTGTGTGTGTGTGTGTGTGTGTATGTGTGTGTGTGTTGTAGTGAGTGTGCAGGTGCATATATTATACATATATGTACGTGCATGTCCATATGGGCAGCTAGCAGTGTGGAAAATATGTGGCATACAAGAATGAAGTGTGTGTGTGTGTGTGTGTGTGTGTCTGTGTGTGTGTCTGTGTGTGTGTGTGTGTGTGTGTGTGTGTGTGTGTGTGTGTGTTTCCTGCCACCACCGGCCTGTTGAAAGCAGAGAACATGCCGGTCAGGGTACAATGGGGGGGGGTGTTGGTTCAGATGCCTCTAACTGGAACCCAGATGACGGGCAGGTAATTCCACCCCCGTCCTACATAACATGGTCTGGCCCGGGTCCAGACCGGCTGCTGGAGATACATTAGACCAAGGATGTGTTCGCTTATGGTGCGTTCAGGAAGTGTGGGACAGACGGTGGTCGACCATCAGGATGTTCTGGGCCTCAAAAAAAACCTAAATGTCAGCAGCCATGTTAGTGGGTTTGTGATGCGAGACGATGAATCTTTGCTACTTATGGAGGGAAAACCTGTGAAGTTTGGCCTCAGGGTGTTTACGTCAATTAAATTAGACATGTTTTCAAGCTTTGGTTCTTTAGCTTTGGGTTCGGATTAATGTGAACATTAGCGTGCCAAGATTTAAAGGCGCTACATCTAAGTTTTTGCTATTGCCACGTAGCTAACGTTAGCATTAACAGCTGTTTACTGACCAGTCTAGAAGAAAGGCTGAGAGACAGCACCAGTCTCCTCATCTTTCATCTCAGGGTTTGTGTGCAGCTGTTTGGTGTTAACATGTGTTGTATAAGGACTGATGAGCACTAACTTTGTGTTTGTGTTTTTTCTTTCTGTCTCTTTAAGTTCGTGGTCTTTACGTTCTGGAGTCTGTACCTGTACGACAGAGACCTGGTCTACCCCAGACTACTGGACAACTTCATTCCTCAGTGGCTCAACCACGGCATGGTGAGTTTTCTGTTTCAATTTACTGATTCGTTGTCTCCATTAATGAAACCACTTCACTGACCCGTCGTCAATAGAAACGGGTCACTGCCTCATATTTGCGCAGCAGGCAGGTTGATACAGGTGTTGTACCGAACGGTAGCGGTGAAGAGTGAGCGGATATGATAATAATTAATTTAAATTTAACCAGGAACATGCCTCACTGGGATTAAAAATCTGTGAATCTCTACGATACGAGCAGCAACATGGAGCACTGACATTACAGAACATAACTTATACAGTAATAAATGACATTAATGATGCTGTTGAAACCAGAAGGATAACATAAACTAGATAAACTAACAGCAGTCAATCATTCAATCAATCAATCAATACAAAGACAGTTAAAACATATTCAATTACTATATTAAAAGTCCTTTTATTAATACAAACTGGGAGGAAACCCCAGGGCAGATCAGACTGTAAACAAAGATGGCCGTCGCCTCTGACTTCACTCACAGGTTTCTGAAGCTCAGAGTGAGCTGCTCCACCGTCGCCATCTTTGCAGTGTCTGACTCCGCCCCCTAACTCCCAGCTAATGCATAAATAGTCAAAGAGGAGGGGCGTGTGTGGAGCTGAGACTTTGGTGCATACGCTCACACACCTGTCACTCAAAGAGGCAACACCCTCAATCCTCCATAACTTTAGTCCTTAATAAAATGTAAACAGGTGTCATGAAGCTCTAGAGACCAAAACTGTTTTTGTACCAGGCTGTAAACATGTTTATTTCTGCTGTAAAGTTGGACATTTTAACATGGGAGTCTATGGGGACTGACTCACTGTTGGAGCCAGACTCTAGTGGCCGTTAGAGGAACTGCAGCTTCTGGTTCTTCATGTTTCATCCTCAGAGGTTTCTGCTTGGGGCAGACACACTGTGGGGGATTATATAAGAGTCCTGCTCCTGGTCCAGTTTTGCAAAACCTCAGAACCTGAACCTACTCAGCAATCATCTCTAAATAAATCCCAGATGTGACGTTCCTTTCATCTTTTCCAGTTTCCTGCGTCTCATTAATTTTTGCGTGCAGTAGTAAATGAACATGTGTTTGTTCCTATACATTACACGCAGTTCATGTTGGTCAGGTCAAGGCATTTACATCATATACGTCGGCTCTGGTGTCAGATCAGTGGCTGTAAATTGATTGATGGATCCTCATATTATATAATGTTTGTATATGATATATGTTCTACATGGCAGGACATGTAAAATGAGTCCTGCTTGGGTCATTACTCATATCAGTGGATCATAAGCTCCATAAAGCTCTTATCTTATCAGTGGTCAGATTCGGAGCTGGTGAACCTCTGGATTTGAATAGAGCTGTTCGCGGGTCGTTGGCTTTGATTCACCATCTAGAGGAAGCGGGTTTAATCTAATGTTTAGACAGCGACTGACACACACCGCGCCTGTCACCTGACTGATAACGCCGTCAGCTGTGTGTGCGTTTCAATCAGCCGCTGAGATTATCTCAACATTTTTCCAGCGCCCTGACTGCAGTATGCAAAAAAACCTCCTCATCAAACTTCCTTGAGCCAGAGCGCCGTCCGCAGAGCGGCGTGAGGTGAGGAGGTGTGTGTGTCATGTTTTTAAACTATTAATCCCACAACACTACTCTGAAATCGAAAGAGACAAAGACAGCTTGTGCGTCTGTTTGGTGTCTCTTCTCCTACTCCAGGAGGTGATGTAATAAGCTGAGTGGTTGCTATGGCGCCGTCGCCAAGGACCAAAACAACTAGAACACCACCAACGGCCGTTTTTGTGTGTGTGTGTGTGTGTGTGTGTGTGTGTGTTAGAGACAGAAAACGTGAGGAGGTCTGTGCACGTGCGCAGGCCTTTGTGTAACATTGTGTGTGCGATGGGAGAGACGCGTGTGTGTGTGTCCAGTGGTTGTAAATATTTTGCGGTATTCCATGGTATCGCTGTTGTTTGTTTATGCTGGCTGCCACGGCAACCGTGTCGCCATTCCCATCGGAGGAGGGAGGGGTCGAGCGATGCTGAGCGAACGAGAGGAAAAGATGCAGCAGGGCTGCCAGTGGAGTAATTGAAAGAGAACAAGTGAAGATTGACTGCAGACTTGTTGTTGCTCCATTATCTGATACTTATGCACTTGATGTGATTCCTGAAAACTCATTAACTTCCATTCTTTATTTCCTCTAACAGCCGCTGCAGTTTGTTATTGAGTTTGAGGTTGAAGTTAAGCAGCTTCTTCCCTCACTGTGAATGTAGATGAACAGATATGAAGCTAATCACACTTCCGATAAAAGTTCAGACAGGATACGACTTTTAAAGCTCCATGTTTTCTTCTTCTGTGTTTTATTTGAAGTGTTGATCCATCAGAAGATATAAAAACCATCTCAGTGTAGTTTTACATCTCCTCTCTCAGGCTTCTCCCTGCAGCTCTAGTAACAACAGGTCTGTGAGCCAATCAGAAGAGAGGAGGCTCTGAGCCTCTCCTCTGATTGGCTGACTGATACTTTCACAGTATTAATATAGAACCTGAACATGGACAGAGACCTTTAGACTGGATGGAGCTTTAAGCTTTTTAGTAGAAGCAACTGTGGAAACAGTTCGGTGGTAACAAATCAGAAAAAGATGAGATATCAAAAACAAAAGTTCGACCAAACTTTCAGCGTCCTAGTTACGTCCAGTCTAGTGTCAGCTGGTTTCATCCGACTGAGTTAGAAGCTCATTGATATCAGCCGCTGTGTGAGAGGTGTTCCTCTTCTACGGAAAGACGCTAAGGTTTGTTGCACAAAATCATTTTGAAAGAGCGACGACCAATCAGGTAACCCCGACACTCAGCCGACCAACCAGTGACACTACACACCTCTGTTTACTCGTACTGGGAATGACTGAGCTTTATCTGATAACCCAGTGATTCCCAACTTTAGACACAGACATATACACTGTCCTGTGGAGCCTCTGTCACAGGTTAGCTATGATCAGAGAGTGTGATTTGAAAAGCTGTAGAGGCCTGAAGAGGTAAATACACGTCGTGTTGACAGGTCTGAAATATGATGGTTGGTGTATTTACTTCAAACTAAAGAGCCTTTGACAGCAGACAGATTTTCTTTTCCTCTGACAAAGTATTTAAACCCTTTTTCTCAGTTTCTTCCAGCATCACACAGACTGATTCAGGGCGGGGTCCTTTTCTGCTCAGTGTCGGTTACTAAGAGAAAAACACTGATCAAAACAAAAACTCAACTTTTACCATTTTTTGTCTTTTAGTTCCACAGTTAAATGAGTTACTGTCTCCTCACAAGCATAGCTAAGTGTGTGTGTGTGTGTGTGTGTGTGTGTGTGTGTGTGTGTGTGTGTGTGTGTGTTAGTCTCACACTGAGTCTGACGCCATTGACCTGTGACACACACACACACAATGCTCTCTGCTCTGCTGGCCGATAATCAGCTGTTCGTTCACATCTGGTGAATCACTGTCGGTTTGGGTACATTCTCTCACACTCACTCACTCATTCACTCACTCACTCATTCACTCATTCACTCACTCACTCACTCACTCACTCACTCACTCACTCACTCACTCACTCACTCACT
>NW_019525552.1:298061-298617 GCF_002814215.2 Seriola lalandi dorsalis | reverse complement strand
GTGTAACGGTCCTTTAAAAACAGAAAACAAGTAAGTCTTCAGAGCGCAGTGCTGCAGGACTCAGACTTGCCACCGTCACAGTGAACTGTCACCCTTGGGTGACATCAAGTGGTGAACAGAAACAGCTGCAGTGTTCCCCTGCAGCTCAACAACCGCTGGGTGAATGAACGTGACTGAGACAAAAGAGATTTTTATTATAATAGAGGATATAAAATAAATATACATGACTTTTTTTTCTCATTAACAGTCATTTGTACAGTGAAATTTGGACATTTGCTAAAAGCAGCTAAATAAATGTTTTCTTTTTTTTTTATTTTCCTGCGTCGAGCTATTGCTGCCTTATCCATAACTGCTATGATAAGACAATACATATAGGCCATATGTAAATCTGAAACTCACACACACACACACACACACACACACACACACACTTCTATTCAAGATTTCAGTTGGCAAGTTGCCCTGTGGCACTGCACTGAGGAACCTGTCTGACAGCAACCATATCCTAAGTTTCGACACACATGCACACACACACACACACACACACACACACACA
>NW_019525552.1:292359-298041 GCF_002814215.2 Seriola lalandi dorsalis | reverse complement strand
ACTCATTCACTCACTCACTCACTCACTCACTCACTCATTCACTCACTCACTCACTCACTCACTCACTCACTCATTCACTCACTCACTCACTCACTCACTCACTCACTCACTCATTCACTCACATTCACTCTTGCAGATCAGCATCCTCACTTAACCTTCCTCTCTTGCCCCTGCTTTGTTGTCATCACTCTGTTTCTGACAACTTGACAACTTGTGTTATTTTTAGTGACATATATATATATATATATATATGTGTAATCAATAGTCATCAAACACCAAAGGTTCTTCATGATGATTCTTAATGTATTGTCAGTTTAAATCAGTATTAATTTAAACACATGAGATCGTAGAGGAGATAAGTGACACCTTTCAGTGAGCAGTGAGCTAATATTGGCCGATTCATCAGTTTAGCTCTAATCGAAACTTAAAGTGAAGATTTCTTTCAAGACACAACAGTGTTATAAGTATTTTTTCTTTTAAATACATCAAAATGACAGAAATCCAGATGTAATTGTTGTTATCTGTGAACTGTGATTGTACAAACAGAAACTAATAACGCCCGGCCTGTCTCTCTGCACCCTGTGCTCAGGGTAAGACGAGGGCAGACTCTGTAGAAAGTGGAGCAGGATTGTCCCTCTGTGACGTGATAAGCTCCTTAAGTCAGAAAACAGTTGAGAAAAATGTCAACAGGAGACTTTTCATTTGATTTTCAAGGTTCAAGTAGAGTTCAGTTGAAAAAGCTTTATCGGTGCAGCGGTGCAGGACAAAGCGACAAGTTCTGCTTCAAACCCTGAGCCACCCACCAATGGATTCATCTTCACCATCTTCTGTAAAAACTTTATTTTAGATTCTAGTGAAGATACAAATGTTTTCAAAGATTTTGCCGCCGATTCAATGTCATAAAGTCACAATGACACAACTCTGCAGAGGGCTTTTGATTTGAAACTGGAGACGTGGTGACACTAGCTAACATCAAGCTCGATAGATGAATCTACTTGTTGATATACTGCCAACGTACAACAAAACTGTTTATACCTGCACGCTCAGTCTGTTTACCGCCCTGTGTGCCTGTCAGTCAGGGTGCACATGACAGCGTGCTGTGTACTCGTTTTCTCACAGAATTTTGTTTTTTGAATGTGAATTTTTTTATTTTTTATTTAAAATAGTAAGTAGAGCGCAGATCCCCTTGTTATTATAACAGACACAATGCACTTTTTAAGTCTCATAAAAACAGATTTAGACAGCCAGGGTTTCATATGTCACAAACCTAAGGAACCAATCCAGTCAACTTGTGGGGAAGGGGGCGGGGCTAAATAAACCTGAAACCTTGTCAATACAGAGAGAGCGAGTTAGATAGATATGATCAACTGGACTTTGTATTGTACTCTGTATAGGAGTTTCTCAGCTGGAGTTATGAAATGGAGTTTGACGTAAACGTTATTTATGAGTCAGAGCCTCATAATTATGATAACTGATATGACATGAAAGCCCTGTCAAGGTTCAGAGGGAGCGGGACTCTATTCGAGTCAGTTGTTTCCAAAGGTGTGATCAGCTGATCAGCAGACCAGCATCAGCAGCCTTTGAGGTCTGTTTAGTCAGGAAGTGCTGATGCAGCCGACAGTGTTTCAGATTGTCGTTTGGGCTGGTTCCTCTGCGTCTGAACCTCCTCTCTCAGTAAATCCGTCTCTGATGCATCAGTTTCAGTTGTTTTCATCGACAGTGGAAAATGTTTGACCCCCGTGACCCCACCCTCAGCCATGTGACCCCACCCACCCCCAGCTATGTATCTCTGCGTGAAATGGTTTGTCCCGTTTTTAGCCCCAGACCGCAGGATCAAACCACTGCTGTTTGCCCAAGAGGGGGGGTGGGATTTTCCACAGAGGCAGAAAAGCTGGCTGCTGGAGTGAAACCGCAAACCTCAGTTGGGGGTGGGGGGGGGGCAACAGAGAGAGAGAGACCAAGAAACAAAAATAGAGAGAGAGAGGGACAGTGAGAATAAAGGGAGTATTATTTACGAGCGGCGAGTCCTCTCAACAGAGACTAAACTTAAACACGACCAAGAGACTGGAATTCCACTGAGGCACTCTGGGTAAAACTGCAGCGTCAGGACGTGTGTGTGTGTGTGTGTGTGTGTGTGTGTGTGTGTGTGTGTACAGTGTAATGATGGGAGGGAAACCTAGAATTTAAGACCCCAGGGGAGAGAGCTGCTCTGTCCTGATGTTGTTTCTCGTCGACTCGGCCTCCTGTGGCATAAAGACTTGAGTGTTTCCTTGAACACTTTTCTTCCTCTGACACAAAATTTAGATCCAACATTGGACAGAAACCAAGACTAGTGAAAAAACTTAAAGCTCCTCCAGTGTAAAGGTGTGTGTCCATGTGTAGTGTGATTATAGATCAGCTCTAGCTTCTATATTAATACTGTGAAAGTATCAAAGCCTCAGTCCACAGAGAAATGCACACAGCCTGTATTCAGAAACTGAGCCTTAAAACCAGCCGTCAGGACTTCTGGAACTTTGTGATGTCACAACAAAGCAGTCACCAAGCCCCGCCCACCTGGACCCACCATACAAACCTTGCAGGATTTGGTTTCTCTGAGTGTTTTTACCTGAAATCTGATGTATTTTTATTGGATCACTCAGAAAACAGTCATGTAGTGGACATGAGGAGACAATGTTAAACTATAAGCAAACGAGCTGAAGCTAGTTTCTTTATCTGAGGTGTAATAAGAGAAAACCCTGGATTATAACCAGCTCTGACCCAAACCTGGCCCAACGCTGGGCCACATTTACACCTCCCGCACCCAACGGCATCAAACCACCGAGTTTCCATCAGTTCAGTCTGGGAACAATTAAAGGATGGAAGAATCCCAGCTGCTGTTTTTCTCACTGTAACATAACAAGGCTGGAGACTAAAGAGTTCAGCAGCCTGACTTCACTCAGGGTGAACAGTCTGAGACACACACACACACACACACACACACACACACACACACACACACACACACACACACACACACAGATCTACAGCTGTGCTCCTGAGAGTGCAAATGAGGTAAGAGGTCTCAATTCTGCTGAGACAATTATGCGTGTGTGTGTGTGTGTGTGTGTGTGTGTGTTGTATGTGAGTGCCCCCCAGTGGACAAACAGAGTAGTTCATGTAAAAGCAGACTGTGAACATCAACATCTGGAGGAGACTCTGATCCATTTAAATACAGATGTTTGACTGAAGACAGATGTTTAAGGTGTACAGAGGATGTTGCAGGTTGAGGATATAGACAGGTGTATGGTTTTGTGTGTGTTTGTGTGTGTGTGTGTGTAAGACACAGTGACACAGATTGACAGTTGTGTGTGATTGTGTGAAACAGCTTCACAGAAAATAGCTGCACAGGCCACGGCCTCCATTAAATGTGTTTGTGTGTTTAGATGGGTTACACAGATGTTCTCTTTCACACACACACACACACACACACACACACACACACACACACACACAGAGGTGAATGAATAATTAAGATTGAGAGAACAAACTGATCCATTGGCCGAGAATCTAAAAAGTAAAAAACACAGTGTTCACGTGTCCATTCTTCTGTCACATAATAATAATAATAATAATGATAATAATAATAATAATAGTAATAAATAATAAACACGTCAGATATTCCAGCTCAGTAATAAAAGCTGTGGGTTTAAGGTGCAGCACCAGTAATGGCCACTAGAGGGCTCCTTTAAGTTCCACACCTCATCACAGTCTCAACAGTTTCTTCTTTTATTGAGTCCTAATGATAATTACCACACACAGTTTATCACAGTGATACTGAGGAACAGCTCCGCCTCCAGCTCCGCCTCCAGCTCCGCCTCCAGCTCCGCCTCCAGCTCCGCCTCCTGTCTGTCCAAAGTCACTTCATCTTGATCCAGAATCCAGGTTCAGAACCAGGAGCCGGTTGCACAAAACACCTAAAGTCTTCTCCTTTACTTTGACCCTGAAGGTTGAATTTCTCCTTCGCTCAGAGATTTTACAGTGGTAAAATTCTACAGTTTCCATTTTCCTGCCGACTGCCGATCAAATCTATAATGTACAATCAGTTCCTGATGGGTAAAGGTGTCCATCAGGTTCTCCCGGTCGCTGAGTTTAACTGACTCTAAGTGATTCCTTAAGTATGAGACCAAGATAAGGAGAAAACCTTAAATACTTCAGTGACCATTTTAACTCAAACTGTAAGGAATGAAGGATTAATATTTACTCATTCTGTCTCTCAGCACACCACCGTTCTCCCCTTCATCATCATCGAGATGCGGACCACCCACCACCGGTATCCCAGCAGGACGTGGGGCGTGGCGGCGGTGTGCTGCTTCGGCGTGGGATACATCCTCTGGTACCTGATGTTTCCTGTTTCACACACACACACACACACACACACACACACACACGTCATGGTGTAGCTTCATGTAATATGAGATAATGAAGGTGTAGGTTGGTGCAGGTGGTTTAAAAGACTTGAACCTGAACTTTGTGTGGCCCCGCCCACCCAGGACGTGCTGGGTGCACCAGGTGACAGGTGTGTGGGTGTACCCGGTGCTGGAGCGCATCACCCCGCTGGCTCGAGTCGTCTTCTTCAGCGCCATGACGGTGGTGATCTGTGTCTTCTACGTGCTTGGGGAAATCCTCAACAGCTACATCTGGGACCACACACACACAGGTACACACACACACACAGGTACAAACACACACACAGGTACAAACACACACACAGGTACATACGTACACACAGGTACAAACACACACACAGGTACACACACACACACAGGTACAAACACACACACAGGTACACAGGTACACACACACACACAGGTACAAACACACACACAGGTACACACACACACACACAGGTACATACGTGCACACAGGTACACACACTGTCTGCTGACTTCACTCTCTCTTTCTCTCAGAAAAGGTCAAAGGTGAGTGACCCCCCCCCCCTCGGCTGTGTGGGTTTCGCAATCGGCTTGGGTCGGACAGAGGAGGGCGAACGAGCCCCGCCCACCCAGGACAGCAGGAAAACAAGCGACCTCTCTGGAATGACCTTTGAACTGTATCCATGACGACAACTATGAAAATAACAGAATCATCATCAGCTTAATGTAAATAAGGAAAAAACGACAGATGAAGCTTGAAACCTTTTTTTCTGCTTTGTTACGTTGAGGACGGCACACACACACACACACACACACACACACACACACACACACACAGGTACACACACACACACAGAAACAGTGTTTGTAATATGAACTATTTAACAAAGTGAATGAATTCCTTCATGAGCTACTGAGAAACTCAACATCAGTAATGTGTTAATCATGATTATTACTGATCATTACTGATCATTACTGATTATTACTGATCATTACTGATCATTACTGATCATTACTGATCATTACTGATTATTACTGATCATTACTGATCATTACTGATTATTACTGATCATTACTGATCATTACTGATTATTACTGATCATTACTGATTATTACTGATCATTACTGATCATTACTGATTATTACTGATCATTACTCATCCTCTGGGTCACTACAGGTACATGTATGTCAGTACAAACATTAATAAAGTCTGAGTGGAGAATCATTGCTGTTGGGTCTGTTCTGGTCTGTTCTGGTCTGTTCTGGTCTG